>NW_010334776.1:0-11178 GCF_000700745.2 Antrostomus carolinensis | reverse complement strand
CTTTCCTTCAGACATTGTTGTCATAGTTTCTTTAAGAATCTTTGCAGATGGTTTACATCTTATTTTTGGAAACACATGAGGATGTAACCTGACATTAAGCAAAAAGGTCAGTTTCTGGAAGGCCTTGTATGATTAACACTGCTCTTGTTGGGATCAGGAAGCAGATGTGAGAGGAGCTGGTCATGTGAGAAAAGGTTTACAGGACCAAATCCTCTTTCAACTGTAGATCAGGAGGGCAAAAGTGTTGCCACAAGAGTTAGATTGCAGTGGATCTCTGGTTTTGAGGTTTTGCAGAAGCAGTTCTCTTCAGTGATCAGTAATCAACTGTCCCTCCTTCCCTCTGCCCCAGGTGTTGGAAGACCAGAAATTTTCAACACTTTGGGAGGAGTATTGTCTGAATGAGAAACTGGTCAAAAGATTGTTTAGGTTCAGAAAAGAAACTGTGTGGGTCCTAGGTATCTGCTGGTTTACTCTTAGTAGTAGAAAAAAGTTGTTAACCCAGTGTAACCAGTAAACTTTATTTAACCTCTTTTTTTCTGTAAAGTATTCACAAGTTTCTTTAATGCCATTAGCTGTATTTCATTACTTTTCTTACATGTGCATATATGCGTATCCCTATTTTGGGAATAATGCAAATCAGTTTGCCCATGAACAAAGCAGGGATTTGACATTTTGCAGATACTGAGAATCATGGTAAAATTGTCTGTTTAAGTATGCAATTCTGTATAGAGCATTGCAGGTCGCTGTGGAAGTAGATGCTGTGTTCTATTTGTTCAGTAACAAAAGGGTTTCCCTTCCAAAGCTTCTCATTAATGTTTCAGAGTTAGTTGCCTAAAATTATAGGCCATATCCATAACTGGTCTAAGAAAACTTTATTCCAGCAAAATGAGAAGAGTTGCATGACTTAACACTAGAAAAAAAACTGGCTTTGTTATTTCAGAGGATATTCTGTCAGTATCAGGACTTGTGTAACTATGAAAAACTTCTGGGCAAGGTCCATGCCTCTGTTATAAGGCAACTTAGATACAAGATGTGATTTACTGAAAATAATTTTGGGATTGTTAAGACCTGTCTTGGCCTTGACCTCTGTACTCTATTTTTTTTTTTCTTCTTAAAATTTGTCTGTGGGCAAGATTCTTCTTTATTGCTGTATCTTTAAGAAGGCTTTAAAAGAAAACCAGCAGTAGAACCTCTACAATAGCAAGGAAACTATTTACATTTTTAGCATTTAGCTATGGCAGTGAGAGAGGAAGTTGTTTTATGAGCAGTGAATAAAAATAAATTGAAGTAACATAATTTGACCCCAACCCTTTTAAGTTTTAAGGCCTCGTAGATAAGAATGAAGTATGTTGTTTTTAGAGTAGTGGAGAACACTGATTATTGATAATGAGATATGGAGTCTTTCATCTCTTGATCCCTGGTCCAAGTTTGACCTAAGTCAGTAGTAAATGAAAGTCAGCTAGCTACCATCTGATACAAGCTGCAAGCCTAAGAAATGATTTGGAGGCCTGTCTCAAGGGATTTCAGATGAAATATTGACCCTGCCAAGGTCAGGGTCTACTTCACAAAAACCCATCAGATTTGGGGTACCCTCCTTTTGGATGGTCACGTGATAAAGGTCAAGAATTGAACAGGCAGAGAGACAATACTGTCCTCTCATTCCCACAGAGATGATCTGTTTATAGTGAAATTTGGATTACACTGTCTGCCTCTCGACAGTTCCGTGGTCTGTATGGTCTTGTACTCTCATGAACCCTGGTTGCAGTCCAATGACTGTGAAGTCACTGATAGGGAGAAACATTTAAAAATAAAGAACCCCTTGTTGACAATGAATCCAAAGCAAAACATTTCTGCTCAGTTGCATGCTTAGTTGAGTGTTGTCAGAGAGAAGAAACAATTCCTGAAGAAACCTGCCTTTGTGTATAGATGGAGACAATGAAGTCACCCTAACGTGCTCGTGTTTAAAATGGTCTGTGAGTTTACAATCAGGTTATGGTAGGTGGAACAAAACTGTGACATGAATGTAGCTGTGAGTTCAGCTTTTCTGACCTTGCCCTAATTCATCTAACAGGCTTTTGTCACACTGGCCCGGAGTTTTTAAATAGCGTTAGATTTATTGACAGGGAAATATTCCTACAAAGTCTGGATAACTATTTGACTTATGTGCAATTGAATGATTAGGCTGCAGTTATGAACACAACCTATTTATGACAAAGGGTTCGTTTTACTTGAGCCAATTTTTTCCTAAGCTTGTAAGAGTTGCCATAATTCTGGATAAATTATTACACAGAAAAAAAGCTATTGAAATATTGTATTGAAAACATAATACCCTAAGGTTAAAAAAAAAAAGCACAACCTGACTGACCCCATGATTTATGACTCCTTTCTCTAAGTGCGCTAACTTGGAAACAGTTCCCTCTCTCCTTACCTCAGCGTACAGTCGCCGATACACACACAATACATAAGCAGGGGGAGGCTGCAACGTGTCTCTCCTCCTTAGAGGACTGCAAATGCTGAGTGTAACTATAGCTCAATTAAACTATCCACTTCTGTGACGCTGAAGAAAGATGTGTTAGCTACTCGAGCTTAGAAAAATGTACCTGGCATGTGCGTCTCTAATTGACATTATGTCTTTTTCAAGTCCATCTTTTCTGAATTAACTGGAAGGAGGTGTCACCAATGCAGAAGACAAACAGCTTGTCTTCATATAGAGAGTTAAATAAAGAGATAATGCTAAACTGGAGGAAAGTTATAGATTTAAGAATCTGTATGTTAAGAATCTATATGACCCCAAATGCTAAAATGTAATCTAGACAGGATTTTGTGTTTTGGCAAATGTTTGGGGTTTTTTTTAGGGGGATTGGTTTGTTTTTTGTTTGTTTGTTTGTTTCTGGTTTTGTCCTTCCTTTCAGGATGTTGTAGACCTAATTTGTGAAGAGGTTTGAGTTTCTCTGAATAATTAACTAAACCTCCCCCCACCTTATTTGATGCCATTTTGGAATGCATTCTCCCATGCACACTGCTTTCTGTTCATGTGTCTGTGTATTGAAAAGGTTTTTGCTTTGCCAGTTTCTGCCTGCTGAGTATTCGAGGGTTTTCTCTCCTGCAAACTCAGTCTTGCTATTTTACTAGAAAAGAAATTGTAATGTGTGTTCTGTCCTGTTAACTCTGGAGTATCAACAGCCCCAAAAGTCTCAGGTTGTGTTTCAGAACAGCTCCGTAGTGATTTGCAGCTGTAGAACAGACTGAGGAAGGAGCATGCAGACACCAAGCATGGCTCAGCAAGTTCTTGCACTGAATCTAGTTTTGTCCTTCAAGGCCTCAAGGGAACTCTCAATGTCACCTCCCATCTTCTTTTGTGAGGCCTCAATCCCCTTCTTAATGTCCTTGCTGTAGAACATGGTGAAGTCTGGAGCCTCTGTAGCTGTCCCATCAGATGGGTAGAGAGTGAAAGAAACTTGAAGGCTAGATGCTCCTTTTTCATGATGCTGTGCTGAGTCCCCAGGACAGGCAATGAGCGTGTGTGGTGTTCTGCCGTAAGGCGTGTCTCTGACGTGCAGAGTGTTTTGGGGTGATGCAGTTTACACTTTCCACTTGCTCAGAGGGGAAGTCTAGCTCAGGTTGACAATTGAATAGTTTGCTTTGAAGTTCAGTGATGAATGTCACTTTAATTGAACTATATTTAAAATTAAATATGGTTGTTAAAATTCATAAAGCAATTCATATTCAGGAGGACACTATTGATAAAATAGGTCAACCTTGCAGCCTCAATTGTGATAAAACTGATGCTGCTAATCTCACAATTTTGTGGAAAGCCTGTCAGTGTTTTATGTTTTTTCCTTAAGCCCCAGCTCTTGGAGTCATGTGATGACAAAAATGCCAGCTTTCATTTCTTCAAAATGTAAACTTCCAGCTCTCAGATTTCCAGGCAAAATCTGAAACCATGAGCACTACAAGTTCCAAAATTAGAAGGCAAACAAAACAGAGGCCAAATGTTGTTTTTTAAACCGTTCTGATTTTTAGTCAAAAAAATTTTTTTGGAGAGCCCAGCGCAAGATCTTGGAACACTTCAGGTTGCCAGTAATGTAAAACTAAGATCTCAAAGCAGCAAGAAGGAACAGCGCTGCTTTACGATGCCTTTAACATTTGGGCCACAGTTTTGTTTGACTTTTTAGTTGAAGACTGCCAGTACTTGGTTACTAGTTTGTATTCATTTCTGAGTGACATACTTAGCCCAAGAACAGAGTGCTTATCTGAAACTTGAGAGCAACCTGCCAGACAGCAACCATTCGATGACTCCCATGTTTTAATAGAGGGTTTTCCTTTTCCTTCGGAGCTGGAGACTTGTCAGCAGATGTTCTAACAGGACACTGTCTCTGTTAGAAAGTTCAAACCTCTGAAGACCGAGAGGATCTTGACTAAATTCTGATGTAAAGCTAGAAAGGTGTGCCTCTACCCTGCCCTGCCTGCTAGGTGGGGTGTGATGTCTGCCTGCTGCCTGGCCAGATGGTGCAGGCAGCTCCAGAGGCTGGTGGTACCTTGCAGGAGTGCCAGGAGGCCCTGCTCCCAGGTGAGAAGCTTACCATGGCTTCCATGGCCTCGAGTTTTGCATACCCTTAGCAGCTTGTCTGCTGCAGAGTGTGGCCATCAAGGCCCTCCAGATCCCATGCCCCTTTGGGCTGCAGGCTTCCTGGCTCTCCTGAATCCCTCAGCTGTCCTGAGTGTCCTCCCAGCTCCAAGCATGGCTTTCCCTTGTGAGTCTGGATCCAGATTTCCGTCCTTCCCGCCCACTGTCAGCTGGCTGTGTCCCTTTCCCCATGAGTTGTGTTGGTAGGTGGAGAGGCCTGGCTGTGCTAGTATGTTCCCGAACCAGAATATTCCCATTCTCATTAAGTTCTGAGGTTTAAGGTGTTGTTCCAATTTGGAATGTAATAAAAACTTGAACACTTGGAATTTCCTGCAGGATGGTTAGTCCCTTTTGTAGCCAGATCTATTTTTCAAAATCTAGCTATATTTTTGGGGAGGAAAGAAGGATTTGGTTTCTGAGTTACACAGAAGTTTAGAAAAATATTTCTGAAGCTTAACGTGCAAAGTTTTGAAATGACACAGTTGTTATTGTCAAAATTTTCCAAACACCAAAAGGCTCTGGGTTGATTCCAGCCTTCCAAAACACTGGTAAAGAGCCATGCTTCCAGAGTGCTTTAGATACCATAATTTACCCACACAGTTGTCTATGGTGATAATTTTTGTTGTTCATGTTGTTTAGATTTGTTTTATCTTTTGAACTCCTCAGGTGAGCAGTTGTCTGTTATCCAGAACTGGCTGAACGATGCTCAGGCCTGTTTGTGTTCTCTTTGTTTGAGAAAATATTGGGATTTTGATTGACCTAATTCAGGTGAAGTTTAGTTGTAAAAAGTACCAGTTTCTCTTTCTTCTTGCAAGAAGACACGGCCCGTTTGAGTGTACGTAAAGAAATGTGAAGATTTGTTCCCTGCCCCAACAACTTTGTACTCTAAATCATACTTCCAGCACAGCTAATCCTTTCATTTTCTGTCTTCTGCTCCATCAGGCCACTACATGAGCTAAATACTTGGAGTACTTTGTGCCTGTAATAAGGAGGGTAGAGATCCCTACCCTTAATTGTTGTCTTGTTCGTATCTCCTCAGTGCAACCTTATGGACTCGTGAAATTTCTTTCCCGGTCCCCAGCTTCTTGTGTGCCTGTAACCCAGAGTTCTCTAGGAGGCTTTAAAGGGCTGTAGATGCTGAATCCTTCACTCCAGATACAAAAACAAACAAGTACTACACAAGTGGTTATGGATTTAGTAGTGTCTGTTGCTTCTGTATTACCATTTTCCCTGGGAATTCGGATTTTCTAAGAAGTCAGTGACAGCAGAGCGGTGCTTCGTGGCGCTACGACCCCTTTGCAAGCCGTTGCACAGCAGAACAGTATTAGTTCTTCTGTAATTAGAGTCCTCTTTGCATATCAGAGAGAGGTGAGGACAAAAGGTTTCCTTGGTAGACAATGAAGCTGTTGAAGTGAGGGCCTGATCCCACTCCCACTGAACATAGTGAAAAAGCTCTTATTCATATTAGTGGGAGTTTAATGAGACTTTTCTTCAGTAGGAAACTGTGAGAAAGTATCTTCCTTCTCTGCGAAATGTTTTCAGAACAGGCTCCGTCCACTGAGACAGTTTGTTTTTTGTTTTGTTTTGGTTTGGGTTGGGGTTTTTTTGCCAGTGTGGATATGACAAACTGTGACTGCACAGTCAAACCGAAGAGGTTCATAGATTGGGGACATTTTGTCCAAATTCATCATGTGTCAGGAGCAGCTGTTTTCCTACAACTTATAAACATGGGCATATTGGATTCAGTGAGACAGGCCCAAGAAGGAGTCACGCTGCAGCCTTTCCCATGACTTTGCAACCTCTTCCCAAACAACTGAGGTTGCCGGCAAAGAGGCTAAACAATTGTTTCTCACAAAAGCTCTGCAGCTGATGTCCTATCAGTTATCAGAACAACTCGCCTGTCCCTTGAGCAGGAAAAAGCCCCCTGGGAAATTAATTATTTAAAAAAAAAAAAAAAAAACCAAAAAGCACACACACAAAAAAAAAAAGAAAAAGAAAAAGAAAAAAGACAAGGTTGGGGGAGGAAATAGGGAAAGGGAGGAGTGAAAAGAAGAAACTAGGCTAGCAGTCAGAATGAGCTAATAGCTTGCTGGCCTCTCAAGTTCAGCAAATAACATGTGTGTTTGGCTGAGGGATATGGTGCACGCACTTTAGAGTAGCCTGTGAGCCTTCACTTCCATTGCCATAAAAGTTTACGTAAAAAATTGCAGAGGTGTTTATCTACACTTATTTCTGTGTAGAGCAACATTTTGCACCAATGTACCATGTTTTTATTTCCAAAGATTACCTGTAGAGTGGGCATCTACAGATCATTAGATCTCAAGCCTTTCCTATACCTTCAAACAATCCAAATTTGCTGAGTGGTGTAGTTGCACAAATGAAGACAAGGAGAATCTGCTTGGGATTTGTAAAACTTGAATTTATTGAGACTGCAAGGGCATGTTTTAATCAGATAAATCAGCTTTTTTGCCTATTCTGAGCTACATGATTGCAACGGTACTTGCTAATAGTGAAGTTTTCTCCGGTGTTACCAGTCCAAATGTTCTAAAATTATGAGATTGTTTTGAACTTTGTGACTTTGTTCTTGCAATTTTAGCATCTTTTCTTAATTTCCTTTTTGTTACTGAGCTTTCAGTATTCCCGTTTTCCAGTTCTCTCACACAATCACAAGGGACTGCCAGAAACTTATTTTTATTAAAAAAAAACCAAAACAGAACACTGGAACACCCGAAATAATCCAGCAGCTAGGACTGTAAGAAAAATACCGGGCAGTCAAATACAGTCATCGCAGCTGGCCACGTTGTGCTCCAAGGCCTCATCTTGGTCTCTCTCCTCTCAGCAAGCATTCTCTCAGAGACCTCTCTTTCCAGAGCCCTGTCTTTCTTTCTGTTGTCAGATCCCCTCTCCGATTTCAGCATCTCTCAGAGACATCCCACAACTTTCATCACTTCCTTCCACTTCCAGCTCCTTGACATTGCGGTACTGCGCAATTTTCCTTACGCAGCTGCCCATCCTTTCCCTCATCAACTCCTCCTTTCTGCCAGCCCTCCTTTTTCTTTTCCCCTCCTTGTCATTATTTCCATGGTCTTTTTAATGGTTTTGGTCAGTATTTTGTTGGCTATCGAGTGTGCATATGTTATTTTGTGACTGTTTGTGTTCAAAATGCGTGGGGTGGTGTACCTGTGTGCACGTGAGCTGTGGTCACATTTGTGTACCCATGCAGGTATTTACACAACAGGCAGCGGAGGTACAGGAGCAGAAAGCACCGTGGTAGTTTGTATAACTGACTTGGGAAGATGAACATGAACTCTTTATGGCTGTGATCTTGTCTGTATGGATGGAGTGTGTGTAGTCATGAGCACTTTTGTTGTGCAGCCAAAAAAGGCAGCCACTGCTGCCTCTGCAGTAAGGTAAAGCAGGAGATAACAATAAATTTTTTACTGCTGGCTGGCGGAGGTGTTTAGGATGTGTTTTCTTTATATCTTCATCCGCCCCTAATTGAAGATGCTTTAAAATTGAATGACTAGCAGTCAAAACGTGTTTGCTTCAAGCTGAGAAGAAAAATGCTGGTGTCTCTGCTTCCAAACTGATTGCGCTTTGTACACAACTGACAGCCACAGTCACTTTGAGTGACTGATAAGTGGGAAGCTTTGCCACTTATCAAGGAATGCACACTGAAAAGAAAGGACTGGAGCCGTTCAAATGCTTTGGCATGTTCAAAATAACATCTCACATCAGTCAGACTCAGAGGCACTAGGAGACATTTCAAAATAAACTTTATATCTATCTATCTATCTATCTAGAGGCAAAGATTCAATTTAACAGACAAATCACTGTGTGGCATCACATTGGCTCTGAAAACGAGAACATCATTATAAGGGTCACCAGTTGCAAAATGGCTCAGATAGCTGCATAAGTTGAGAGCATTTATTGTAGGGTCTCACCCCCCAGAACAAACCTAAATTTGAAAATTCACAACTGCATATCACTCTGGTGATTTCTCTAAATTGGGGGGTTTCACCCCTGTTGGCCAAGCAATATTTAGTTTATATAGCACATAACATCCTGAAACATCCCAAAGGGAATGAAACTCTAAGGCAAATTATGATCTCATTTATTTCCTCTTTGGTTTTATGGAGTAAGTTTGGGTTTGCCCAGTTGATCACAAATTGGTTATTAAATGTTATTTAGGAGTTGCTGTGCTTTTCAGTGATATGCAGCATGAATAGGAAAGTGAAATGCTTTTGGTACTTGTTTGTTGGTGATACTTAGGAGATTTTGACCTGCAGGAGCTGAGGTGTGAGGGTACATTTTCTTGTACTGACTCTGTAATGACAGCAGTAACAGCCAATGTCGGGTTTGGTTGGTCCACTGGAGGTGGTAATGTTTCAGCCTGCCTGAGCAGGCATCGTAGGAGTTAACCTGTTAGAGCCATCCCTGCAAACAATGAGTAGAAACACAAGCCCACGTCATACTCAGAGCTGAGATGGGACATGGGTCTTCACATAAAATGGGAGAACAAGGAAGTACAAGCACGTAGTGTGTCATTTCCCAAACTGGAATTCAGACAGGAGATACACAGTGTTGATCTGTGTTTATTAGTAGTACTTAATTAAAAAACATTATTGTGACTGTTACCAGGTTTGCACCTCTTATCCTAGTAACATTGGGGGTGTTGATGTATAAGGACCATTATCTTTTATTATGATTCTAAGCACTGCATCTGCACTTATAATTCTGCCCACCGTGTTCTATCTAGAATGGTTGCTTTTCTAACCAAAGTCGCTATATTTGAGAGACAAGTTGTTTGGCATTCTAAAGTTGCTACCAACCCCCATATCTATATTATAAAGAGGGAGAAATTTGAGGATCATTTAGTTTCTACTGGCAATGACTTGCTTTTCTGATTTATCTCTTGCCATTTTAAGTCATCACGACTTCATTTTGATGGCTCATATGAAATAGAGTACTTCAAACTCTCTGCTGGAATAATAGCTTAAAATGATTCAGAGGGAAAAGTATGGTTTGACCTACTGAATCAACACCACTGTCTTCACCACCTTGGATTTTCCTCAGACATCTGGCATCCAAAAGCTGATGATGCCTTACCCTGCATAGTTTAGGAGACAAGGTGAGCTCACCATTGGTGGTAATAGCATGCAGGAGGCCAGAGCAAAAGGTTTTATTGTCCACTCTATCAGTTACCTACTGCTGGATTGTATTGTATAAATTAAAGTAGAGGGCAATTGCTTATGGTTGGTATTTGTAAGAAGAGTAAATAAAACAGTTTAATCACTTGAAGGTTAGTGATGGAAGGGGCAGTGTGAGCAAAGCCTAACCTAGACGTTTGGAGAAAGAGAGGGAAAGGTACAGTTGTCTCGTGGAAGTCTCTGTTGAGCAAAGATGAACTAAAGAGTTACAGATATCATGCCAGCTGTCTGTATTTTGCTTATTGTATTTAATATCTATTTAAGTTCAACTTCCACATAAGAAAGTTGAATAGAATATGTATTGGGGAAATAATTGTAAAGAACGATTTCAGATTTTCTTACAAATTAGTTTGAAATATGCTTTGGAGAGGCTAAGAACTATATGTCAGAGTTTCTTGTATGTAGAAGTTAAAGAATTGAAGTTCCAAGATAAACATAATAAAGTCATAAAAACCAAAATGAAGACTTATATGAAAGGTAATAATAATAATTAAATAGGACAAATGTAATTCACAGTGCTTGGAGTTTATAGGTATTTGACACAGTGAGGAAATGAATTTAAAATTGTATGTATTAGAAAATAGTTTTTATCAGGTTTGACTTCTTTGAAAGATGATAGTGATAATGTTCAGCAAATTATTCCAAAGTTGAAACTTGGGTAGTTTCGACAAAATTATTCATAGATAGTGATTTAAAATGGATTTGGACAGAAATGATAGATTTCTATACTTTCGTATGCTGTGAAAATTGTATACAAAGAAATACATTAGTTAGGTAGTGAAGTAAGGCATTTGAAAGTTACAAGTGCCAGAATTAGGTTAAATAGGTATCTTTATTTTATTCCCACATATCTCTGTCATACATATTGAATAAAAAATGGTATCCTGAAGGAATAGAATTACATGATAATATAATTGTAGACTGTATTGACAAGAGGAAAAATTAAAATTATGTTAAGAACCTTCATTCTGGCATTCCCTAACGTTTGAGTCCTTAACTTTTCATCCAAAGTAGCATTATTTTAACTGTGTTTCTATGTGGTTTTAATGGCCATAAAAGCACATAATACTGATACACCACCCACCTATAATGTATTGTCAGCACGGCTTGAACCTTGAAGTGTCAGCATGGGAGAAGTGTCAGATATTACTGGAGTTCCAGGAGAAATGCTATGTTCTCCTGGGCTAGCAGGAGAAAACGGTTCTTTGGCTGTGGTGGATAGGAGCCTGTGCTATGAAGCCCCTCTCCTCGTGTGTCTTGTTTCCTTTCTTCCTCCCTTTTTTTATTTTGCTCTCCATCAACAGAGAAGACTATTTTTATTTTTATTTTTATTTTTATTTT
>NW_010334775.1:0-32132 GCF_000700745.2 Antrostomus carolinensis | reverse complement strand
ATTTCTCCCCAGGTGCAGGACCCTACGCTTGTCCTTATTGAATTTCATCAGATTCCTCTGTGCCCAACTCTCCAGCTTATTCAGATCTCGCTGAATGACAGCACAGCCTCCCAATGTATCAGCCATTCCTCCCAGTTTAGTGTCATCAGCAAACTTGCTGAGGGTCCACTCAGTCCCTTCATCCAAGTCACTGATTAATATATTGAATAGGACTGGACCAAGTACTGACCCTTGAGAAACACCACTAAGTACAGGTCTCCAACTAGACTCTGTACTGTTGATTAAAACCCTCTGAGCTCTGCCATTGAGCCAGTTCTTCACCCACCTCACTGTCCCCTCATCTAACCCACATTTCCTAACCTTATCTATGAGGATGCTATAGGAGACGCTGTCAAAAGCCTTGCTGAAGTCAAGATAAACATCTACTGCTCTCCTCTCATCCACCCAGACAGTCATGCCACCACAGCAGGCTATCAGATTGGTCAAGCATGATTTCCCCTTAGTGAATTCATGTTGACTATTCCTGATAACCTTCTTTTCCTCTACATGCTTAGAGATGGTCTCCAGAATGAACTGTTCCATCACCTTCCCAGGGATGGAAGTGAAGCTAACTAGTCTGTAGTTTCCTGGGTCCTCCTTCTTGACTTTTTTGGAGTGACACTGGCTTTCCTCCAGTCCTCAGGCACCTCTTCCATCCTCCATGACTGTTCAAAGATGATGGAGATTGGTTCTGCAACAACATCCACCAGCTCCCTCAACACTCGAGGGTCCATCCCATTGGGGCCCCTACATTTGTAGGTGTTGCTTTTGGCTAAATAGTCCCTAACCCGATCCTCCTTGACCAAGGGAAATTCTTCCTCTCTCTAGACTTCTTCTCCTACCTCCAGGGCCTAGGATTCCTGAGGGCCAGCAGTAAAGACTGAAGCAAAGAAAGCATTCAGCAACTCTGCCTTCTCTGCATCCTCCATCACCAGGGCACCCACCTCATTCAGCAGCAGCCCCACACTTTCCCTAGGCTTCCTTTTGCTGCTGAGGTACTTGAAGAAGCTCTTGTTATTGTCCTTGACATCCACTGATAGATTTAATTCCAAGCAGGAATTAGCCCAATGTATTTAATTAATTCAGAAAAGCCTCAAAACCACAGATAAAATTATTTTAACAACCTTCCTATTGTCTTCTTGAAATATCTATCTTACGCTTACCCTTGCAGATTTTCTCTGAGTACTAAGGTTTCAATCTCTTCAGGAAGAATATGAAAGTATGGTGAGAGGCTCTTCCTCCTTATTCTCAACATCTGCTTGGGTTAGTTTTATAGGTTTCACTAACAGAATCTGCTTCTTTTCGGTAACAAGGTTAAGTATGAAAATGGACAAATCTCCCCCCAACCTCAGTTGTAATAAAAAGCAACTATTTGTTAAGTATCAATTATGCACATATGGTTTTGAGAGAGCTTAAGGTAAACAGGGTAGGCAATAGTCACTTGACCATAAGGGCAATTCTTGAAACTGGTAAAATCAGCTCAGGCCAAGGTAAGACCGGGGAAGTCCTGAGACCCTCTGCACTGTCAGGTCAATACAAAGGGTTTTGCGTGTTGCTTTTTGTGGTTTTGTTTTTCTATTAATCAGGAGGAAGGGAAAAAAAAAATCACATTCTACAGGGATATTCATCTTTGAGGCATGATTACAGTATAAGCTAAAGTAATTCAGAGAAATCTGAGCTACAGTGGACCAAGGTCAGTAAATGTACGTGATAAAACTTTATCTTAGCCAGCCTAAGGAAAAGTCATAAATAGTGTTTCCCAGGTTGAGCATCATAGTTCCATACTCATACTCTGCTTTCTCCATCCTTCCCACAGAATTGACCCAATTTATTTTTATTAATTAGCCCTATTTATTTAATTAATTCAGAAAATCCTCAAAACCACAGATAAAATTATTTTTAAAATCTTCCTAATATCAAAGACACAAGGGAATATGCTCATTTGGCAATAGAAGAAGGAAAACAAGATTTTTAAACTGAAACTCAATTTAAAAGGAGCATGCAATATTTTTTTAAAATCTGTACCAGAATGTAATCTAACCATAGTGCTCTGGCACCAGCATAAGCATGTGGTCAGGCTGATAAGTCTTAACAACTTCATGTATCACTTCCAGGTTAAGTGTTTCTGTACTGTATTATTGTAGGCTTGAAATTGTATTTTGAGGTTTGAACAAATTTTGAAAATTGATCAGTTATGGTTGGGAAGATTATGTCAAAAGGTTTTTAGTGAAATCAGAAACCTTGCTGAGAACTGTGTGCAGCCCCATTTATTTTAATGTTACCAGGTCACCTACTATACTCTAATTTTTTACATGCTTAACTAATCCACTGTTTCAGAAAGAAAGAAATTTGATGTAGAAGACAGCATTGTACTATGAAGATAGATACCAGCATCTCTCCTTTAGCTATGCATGAAGGGCTTAAATATTATAAACATGGTTGCTAGCATTTTATAATAACACATCTTATCAGAGGTCTCACACTACAATTACATGATGGATGAGGTAAGTACTGTGACAATCATACACTGCCAAAACCCACTGTAGAGGTTTTGTTTTAAAAACTCTGTATTCTTTTAACAATAATTTGGCATCATACACACTTGTATCTGAATTTTTGCTCATGTTAATCCTTGAAGTCAGAGTTGTGTAAATCAATGCACGACAAAAGCTAGGCCTACATAAGCTCACTTTCACTTACTTTTAGAGATGCAGTATGTCTTGCAAAGTTGAGGGATTATATACAAATGTATTTTGACTAGTCATCCCTAAAGAGAATTTGGATCATTGTTTCCTTTCACAGACAGTCACAGAAAAGGCTACCTAGAGAGAGTAGATCAATAATTTTATTCTAGCTTCACTATAAAGAAATGTTTTAGTTAGAGATTTTGCTAAACAACTACAAAAAGCCTGCTGATCTAGTAGTTGTTGCAAAGATGTTACTGTCTGTCTTTACAGCCTTGTATCTTTATTCCTCACCTGTGGTTTGATGCAGAAAGATATTTTTAAAAAAAAAAGTCTCTTCAGCTTTTCACCAATTGCAATGAAATTTATAGCTTTGTTTTCTTACAACTGAAGCTTTGCTTTTGTTTAAGTGCTTTGTTCAGCACTTAACCTTCAGCAGAAAATGTCCTTATTCACATAGACTTACATATTTAAGAAGTAGTTTCATTTCTATCTGGCTTCATGTTGATTCTCTGTTTCTGGATACAATCTATGCACATACTTCAAAAAGAAATATCTACTGATTATTACTAACTTACGACACTGCTCTCTCTCAAACTGGGGAGCATTTATTCAAATTGAACTTTGCCAAAATTAAATAAGAAATTCAAGCCATCTTTTCCATTACCGTTCAGGGAATAAATGGTATAACTAGACAAGGTTTACTTAAAGAACAATGGGTTTGGTTCTTTTTTTTAAATAAATAACAACAAAAAACCCCCAAAACACCGCACAACCAACAGTAAAAAATCCAAAACCAAGAGCAAGTAAACCCAAAATATAACTGAAACTTCAGCATTTTATAATTGTGTATAGAGTAAGGCTAAAGCCCAAAATCTAAATACCTAGCTTTCTATCATACTATATTTCTAACATTTCTAACCTAAGACTGTATCCGTATCACAATTTAAAAGGCTTGCAAGAATTACATAGAAATGGATTTTTGGAAAAATATTTGTAACAAGCTTAAAGTAAGACAGATAAAGGACACAAAATTTCTAATTCGAGAGAAGAAGTATATACACACATACATATAAAAAACACCAACTAAATGCACATATGCAACAACTTCAAATATGTATTCAATTTTTAAGCTTGATATTTTTCCACAAAAAAAAAAAAAAAAAAGTCAATAGTTGGAAAATTAGGTCAGAAAACTGATGAAATTTGGTGTTGTGTGATGCTAACTCAGTGGCTTTATTTTTTGCCAGAAATCGTGTGATACAAATTTTCATAAGAATTACACAATTTTTACAGTTCTCCACCAATCACCTCACTTCCTATGTTTGGTATCATTTTTTCTGAGGTAATGTTGCTTGGATTAGAAATACATTACAGGTTGCCTTTTGGTGTATTCCTCTTTAGGGGGATTCTAATCTCAACTCATACTAAAATACTCTGCCCCACCCTATATCTTGTGAAGCTTCTGCACAGTCCTGAAGCCTTACAGGCTCAGCTGGTCTATGGAGAAGGAGTCACATTCTCCCTCCAAGAAGTTTACCTGGTCAGAGTGCAAATGCCAAGACAATACACAGCAAGAGCAGAGAACCTTTCAGTGACTAAATTATGCTAACAACTGCAAATTGAAAAGACCCTTAACTGTGAAAGAAAATTCTACATATTTTTTAAGGGAAAAAATATGAATATTTAATAATAGCATTTAATGTATCTGATGAATCTCTAAAATAATAAACTATGAAAAATAGGGTCAATTTTTCCTCAAAACTACAGAAGCATTCATTATATTCAAATGCTTCCTTAACATAATGGAAAAACTAATTTTCAAAATACCTTACTTTTATAATCATATATGATATATTATTTTAGAGTAAATGATAAGTTCCAGTTTCAAATATAACATTCTAGTTACCTGTGTTAACAAAGAACAGTAGTAACTGTGCTGGTTAACAGAATTACAACAGAAGGAAAGTAATGTGAGATGGGAGGCCTGGACAACATAGAAACTTCAAGCACAAATCTATTGTGAAAACATTTTTGTTTGAATTTTCAGACTGCTAATCAACAGAAACAAATGTCAAACAAGTTTGAAGAGTAGATACATTAAACAATAACTGCCATTAAAAAGTCACCACCTGCCACGTGTGGAGTTAGTGTTCCACAGAAAATATGATGTTGGGAAATTATGGCAGAAGCAGAGTATGTATACAAGTACATATACTTATGTGCACTAAAAATAATAAAGCAACAGCTAAGTTCACTTGTAAAAAATATATCAGATAAGTATTTGTTCAAAGTATTTAATATTTTGAAAATTGTCAATTATCTAGTTAAGAGTGGGAAAATAATAAACAGATGAGACTACTTAAGATAACTACATTGATAGCAGAACAATTTTAGCTGCTATTACATTTCTGTTGTTTCAGAAAAAACAGGAATACACTGGGAATATTACAATTAAGTACTAGCAGTTCCACAGAAGTAATTGTATTTATAGTTATAATCAACAATTATCCTCACATCTTATTTTTGTACTAAACAGTAATCAATTCTAGAAACTCATTTAAAAAACTCTACAAACTCCACATAAATTTCATCTTGGTTGGCACAGATTTGGTTTAGATAATATTTCCTCCAATACTGGTAAAGAAATTAACATTTTGATAAAGATAATTCCTTTTCATACATGAGAGGAAAATATACAGATACAATTGTACTACTATTATCAGATTAGTTATTGGTTTTGATCAATCTCTATTCTATCTTTGCAAATTCACTGTAATTCAAAATTAAAGTATAAGGAATTAATAGAAAACTCATGTACTGTCTAAAAATATACGTTATGTGCACTGAAAAATGGTGACAAAATCTCTGTTGATTCAGCATGACCGATTTCTGCATAGTAGGACAAGACTTTTGTTTGGGGTTAATTTCCTCACTGATTAGACAACCAAAGTGTGTTTTCAAAAATCCCTGTCTGGAAATAAAAAGCATGTATTAACTGCTATTAGTCTTGAAGTCTTCTAATTCTAGTATCCATAGGCATACAAAACTGATTTTGAAGACTGAAGTCTATAGAAAAACCAATACACTGGAAAGAAAATTGTACTGTGATATGTAGCCCACTGTGTAAAGGGATGACACTGTTTTTATTTTAACAATTTTTAAATTTGAGCATGTTTAACCTAAATTTGCCTCTAGAGCTTGACTGAAAAGGGAAAAAGAGGAAAAAAGGTGGAAAAGAGCTTCATATAAACCTAATTCCAAAATTATTTCCATGTTAGGTAGTTTTCATAGCTTTCTACCACTGAGAGATAATCAGAACTCAGCCTCTTCCTAAACTTGGAGATTGAATTCTATCATTTACAAACAAGGGGTTCCACAACCTTCACATGGTAGAGGCAAGGATTTTTTTTTTTCTTATGATGATGATGATTGTTATTATTACTATTATTCCAGCCCTGAGAAGAGAGGGATTAAAGCACTATATAGATTTGCATTGCAAGACTGAATTTGTGTAAGAGACAGTTCAGGTTGCTTAGGCTGTGCATTATATGCTTAATGCCCCCCTGAAAAAGCTGGATTTCTTGCTTGTTCTCCAAACTAATACATTGCAGTCTTTCCAGACAGCGTCACTCCACAAATAACCTTGAGACTGAAACTCAATCTTTTTTTCTCTTCTTTTGTTTACACTCCCTAGCTTGTAAAGGAGGAGTGGGGAGGGTGGACATAAAATTGCCTTTTAGAAATAATAAAATAACCCTGAATTTATATAAAGATGAAGATGTTAAAAAGCCATTGGTATTTTTGCTGTTTCTTTTTCTACAGTTGTAAGTATGGACTTTCTTTGCATGAGGGTTGGCAGGGCAATGTTGTTCTGTTTTTGTGGTGGGTTAACCCTGGCTAGATGCCAGATGCCCACCAAAGCCCACTCTATCACTCCCCCTCCTCAACTGGGCAGTGGAAGAAAAATATAACGAAAGGCTCGTAGGCGGAGGTAAGGACGGAGAGAGATCACTCACCAATTACTGGCACGGGTAAAACAAACTTGACTTGGGGGAAATAACAAATTTAATTTATTGCCAATCAAATCAGAGGATAATGAGAAGTAAAACCAAATCTTAAAACACCTCCCCCACCCCTCCCTTCTTCCCGGGCTTAATTTCTTTCCTGATTTTCCACCTCCTGTCCGCAAAGGCACAGGGGGACAGGGGATAGGGGTTGAGGTCAGTTCATCACACGTTGTTTCTGTCACGCCTTCCTCCTCAGGGGGAGGACTCCTTACCCTACACCAGTGTGGGGTCCCTCTCATGGGAGACAGTCCTCCACGAACTTCTCCAACATGAGTCCTTCCCATGACTGACAGTTCTTCATGAACTGCTCCAGCATGGGCCCTTTCCATGGAGTGCAGTCCTTGAGGAAGGGACTGCTCCAGCGTGGGTCCCCCATGGGGTAACAAGTCCCACAAGCAAACCTGCTCTGATCTGGGCTCCTCTTTCCATGGGGCCACAGGTCCTGACAGGAACCTGCTCCAGCGCAAGCTTCCCACGGGGTCACAGCCTCCTTCAGGCATCCACCTGCTCCGGCGTGGGGTCCTCCACGGGCTACAGGTGGTCATCTGTTCCACCATGGAACTCCATGGACTGCAGGGGGACTCCCTGCCTGCCTCACCATGGTCTTCACCACAAGTTGCGGGGAAAATCTCTGCTTTGGCACCTGGAGCACCTCCTCCCCCTCCTTCTTCTCCGACCTTGGTGTCTCCAGAGTTGTTTCTGTCACATCTTCTCACTCCTCTCTCTCTAGCTGCAAAGCGTGCAGCATTTTTTCTTTTTTTTTCCTCTCTTACCTTTCTTTTTTTTCTTAATTATCACAGAGGCGTTACTGACAGGCTCAGCCTTGGCCAGCGGCGGGTCCGTCCTGGAGCTGGCTGGAATTGGCAGTGTCGGACATGGGGGAAGCTTCTGGCAGCTTCTTTCACAGAAGCTACCCCTATGTCCCCCCCAGCTACCAAAACCTTGCCACACAAACTCAATACAGTTTCGTTTTAAAGGAAAACAGGAATACAAAAATTCTCACTTCAGTACTTCTCAGAAATTCATTATACTCCCATTAGATGTATTGGTAGGAAATAAAATGAACAGCATTTAGATACAGATTTTCACCTTTACAAATTGCTAAGCTTATTTCACCTTATAACTTCAACTGCTCTGTTTTTGAAAGAGATAGCCAAGATCCTTTCTCAAATATTCAAATTATGTTTTTGAAGTTCTTAGATTGTAAACGTTAAGAAAATTTAATTTCCTGTATTTAACCAGAATACTCTGACATGCAAAATCCACATGTGCGTTTATACTTTGTGGCTGCTCCAATAAGAAAGTGGCCTTGTAATAAATGGGTTAAAATATCAGTGTGTAAATCAAAACATGGTCTCTTGTGCATATACTGCATATAATATATTGCTGCATTGGAGTGAATAGGAAAAGAATGGGAAGCGAGTACACTTGACACACCGTTCTTTAAGAATTCCCTTTTTGTTAAATTAACATTTCTTTAAAACTCTGAGGAACTTTCACTATGTCAGTTCAAAACTTCAGTGACTCTAAGCAAAGCCTTGAGCACTTAAAATTACTTTGAGTCCTTCCTGTGAATAAGGATGTTCATTAAAGGCTGTCAACCATATCTAATCCAGTAAGGGTACACTGCTGTGTGAGAGTAAACAGAAACAGCAAGAAACCATGATACATGTCTCCAAGAAAGGGATGTTCTAGTTACATTTGTGGGTCAGCTGAAATGTGTTATAAGCCTTCAAGGCAGTTTCAACCCTTCTGATTTGTAAGAGGTTTCAATGCAATCTGTTATTCAAAAATCCATCAAGAGAAATGGTCAAGAAGTTTGGGACTGCATTTGAGACCTAATGCGTGAGGGCCAGTTTCATAGTCACAAGTCCTTCTGAAAGGTGGAACTGGTGACTAAATATGAACCTATTATCTAGGCAAAAGCACAGTCCTTGCATTTATTCTGAGAGATGTGGAAGTTGAAGGGGCTTCTTCTGGAAGGCCCCTTCAACTTCAAGAATAATCTAAATCATGAGGAGGGAGATTTAAGGTACTGACTTATGTCAAAGTACTAATTTGCAACAGATATTAAATTCTTCATTCAACTTCTCAGCTTAAATGTACAAAGTACACAGCACTTTCTTTAATCCTCTTGAAAAATGCTTTAAATTCATGTGGATATAGTATATATCACCAGAGACAGAGGGTGCCCCGCAGCACTAACTTATTCTACGCAATAGAGAAATGATCTCATGAAGAAGAGGACACTTTGCCTTAATGGCCTTAATTCTCATTTTAAGTAAATTAGTGTGTGCCAGAGAAGTGAATTACAGTCTATTCTCAGAGTCTGTACTCCTGATGATAAATCTCACCTGACCTTAAAGAAGGTGGGGACAGCCTTCTTGGGATTGAGAGAGTGCCCAAGCTACAGAGATATCTCTGAGGCATCTTGGCAGACTCAGTCTCAGATACTGAACAGGTGCCAGAGGGCAGCAAGAACTTGAAGAAAAGGAACTGGAAAAAAAAAAAAAAATCTATTTCAGAAAAGATTTAAACGTGAGAGGTCTGATAGTAAAAGGTACTCAGAATAGTAAGATCACCTCGCTAAGTCATGTTCCTTAGCAGGGCAAATGGTAACAATCATGGCATGGGTACTGATGTTTCTACTGCTATTTTACCCATTCATTGGCTCAGATCAACCTTTTTTGTTTTCACAGTGGAAGCTTCTGACTACAAGCCATGATCTCAGGCACATTTCAGGTGCTGAGAGCAGTCACTCTGGCTATAAACTGAGAAACCAATCTATATTCTAATAGAGAATGATCTTCTAGGTTCCAAATTTCTGACAGGTCTAAGGAACTATGAAAAAGACATTAAAAAAACCTCAGCAGAACAAATTTACAAGTCCACGTGTACCAGGTGTATTATGAACAATAGCCCAAGCAATTCCAGAGCTGTAAAGGTCACAGGAAGACTAACAGACTTGTTATTCCATTTTTTTCCCCAGGGCAAAGAGAAACCAAAAATGTAAAAAGAAAACCATAAGAGTAAGAACAAATATTAAAAACATATTACTGTCTAGTCAGTTCTTCAAATCTTCTTTTATCTCTTATCATCAATATATGCTGCCATGGCATGACATTCTGGAACAGAGTCTGTAGTCAGACTGTTCAAAGCTAGTTCTCATCACACAATACTGATGGTAACTTTTTTGCCAAAGGCAGTCCTCTAAGCAGAATTCCACCAGACAAAATACAATATAACCATTTCATGGTGTATATTAAAATATTGTCAGATACAAAGAAAAATATTTTGCCAGAACATAAATATTTGGTCAGCAAAAAGAACTGGCTGCTTAAATAGCAGCTTTCAAAACAGATGTGGTTTCTGTTACTGTCCTTTTGCCATCTGACACTAAAATCAGGTCCAATTTATTCAGATTATTATTTGTTCAATGCTAAAAAAACCAAACCTCATGCTCCGCATATATAAGTATTATCTTTTCAGAAGAATTATGTCCTAAAGGCAAATTCACAGAATATGATCACACATTTTTTTCTTATCCCATATCATCTCTCTACCACTAAATTTTCCTTGACAGTTCCTGACTTGTTATACAAGTTGTTTTATTCCCTGCAGTAGAATTAATCATGTTAAAAGCAAAAGAGACCTTGCACTCTTGTATTATCACTGAATTGCTGGACTATCATAATATTTTCTTCCTCAATTACTCAATGAATTAATATGCAAGGATTCTCTCAGCAGCACACACTGAACATTTCCACAGATTACTACAATTGTTCTAGATTATCATGCTGCCCACCAACCCCTAAAGCAAAGAGTGATAAAAAGTCTCAATGTGCTTTCCCTGTGGACATAATGCTTCTATTAAACAGATGGGTGGATTTCCTCAATCTTTCTAATAAGAATTAATGGAAATTAAAAAAGGATTTATTGACTGATGGCAGATGGCTGAAGGATTTTGCAGAGGTATGACTCATGTAAATTACAACAAAAGGAAATTCAACCTCTTGCTGTGGATAAAGGGTTAGTTCTGCTTTAAATTAGAAGCATTCCACTCAGATGTTCAAAGGAAGTACGCATTTTATTTTTTACTTTGTCAGACCACAGTAAGACATCAATGGTCCCTTAATCATCATACATAGTACAGGCCTACTTTGGATTCTTGGGAAGAAGCCTGTAGAGACACTCATGATAAAATACATTAGGCTCAGACTTAAAATAGCTGCTGCCTTTGTACGTACTTTAAATTGTCTTCTGCAGTTCCAGCTCCTCACAAGCTATAGCCTGTTCGCACCTAATACAGGTTCCATCGTTTCATGTTCCTCATGAGCAAAGCAAGGATGAAAACAGCTAAATGGAAACATGTGAACAGCAAAGCTTTTTATTGCAGTTGTTACCCCATCTCCCACAGGTATGAACTTGGATTAGTACACATCATACTGGAACAGTTATTGTTCACAAGTCTAGGAAAAACTGACTTGCTATCTGAAGATAATGAAGAGTCACCACCTCCCTTTTTCACAGCTGAGCTTGTATACCATTAGATTAATAGAATTCACTGTCAAAGATACATATTGCTGCTCTTGACGCTTCAATGCCACTAGCAACTGCAAAGCTATGGAAAATCACCCAGCAAACTACCTGTTGGCTAACATCATCTGTACAAACAGCAGAGTACTGCAGTCAACTGTTCACTCAGCCTTGTAAGCAAGTAGAGCTCTCTCAGTCCTAAATTTTCCTCACTGCTGAAAGTTTTTTGATACTGCCTTCCTCAGAACAGGCATAACACAGGGGATTCTTTGCAGTCATGCCATGCTCTACGAAATTCCAAAACAAAGGTCACTGAATGATCTTCTGTAGAAGGCAAGAATTATATTAGCAGAGAATGTTCAGCTCAGTATTTCAACTCATCACTGAGTGTTGCTTATCCCAAAAGTCGTGTTTGTGAACACTGGACCAAGAGAATATGAGATTTGTTTTCTGTTTCTATGTCTGTGTGAAATCTAACAGTCCTGGGTCTAAAAAGACTAGGACAGAAATTATAGAACACAGTTCAGTTTTTACATTCTCACAATATCTTATTACTACATAGAAAAATTGATTTTTTCTTTGATAAAAAATAGGTATGGAAAGAAAATATTATCTCTGGAAAGATAAAGAATATTTACACCCCCAAAATCAACTTAAGTAGGTTCTATTTATTAAACATCCTAATAATAATTTTTTTTCCTTATCTACAAAGGTCTTGACAATCTAATATACTAAGTCACAAACTCTGAAGACTCAAATTATACTTTACAAAACAATCAATTGTTTATAGATTCCATTAAATGTTTATGTTGCTTGTGTTTTGTTTGGTTTTTTGTTTTGTTTTGCTTTCGGCTTTGTTTTTTGTTTTAAAAGGAACCCTTCTGCTTTACCCTGTTGTATTTGAAAAAACTAACCAGAGAGTTAATCCTCATTTCTGATAAAACAGTAAATCAATTAAAAATATATTTTGTCAAGATTTAATAGTATTTACCAATATTTGGCTTTTAATATAATTTAACTTTTAATATTTGTCTGATTTTATATTCCATTTAATTTTTAAAAGGACACTGGAAAAAGTTTAAGGTGATGAGATGATGGTGTTGGGCACTGCTTTACTGCTTGGTTGTTCTTTGGTTTCATTGTTTTTTGGTTTTTTTCACCCTTCACAACAATAGCCTAGATATCTGTGCAGTCTATGTGGAATGTGTTTTCTTACTAAGAAAAAAAAACCCAAACAAAACAAACAACTATATGAACAGTTAAAAATAATTATAATCAGTGGGGTATTTGAGCTCTATCTAGACAGCAATATTAGATGCAATTCCAAAGTGTTAATGGCTTGTCACGTTCTAGACCTTAGGTGAAGCTTTCCTTAATCAGCTTTACTCAAGAGAAATTCCAAACTAATCTTAGAATGACCTCTAAGAATTATTACCTCATCATACAATATATTTCTGGTAAATTCCTAAAGCGAGCAAAGCTGTTCCCAAAAATACTCTTTGTCCCTCAAATTATTGATGTTCTTGTAAAAAACATAAATACATTACCAATCCTATCCAAATTCATTCAATAATTTAAGAAACAGTACATGGATTTTACGATTTGCTGGCAGATGACTACATTGTGATGAACAGTCTGCAATTTAGAAAGTAATCATCCCTGATTTCATATGTAATGTGTACTCAGAAACAGTTTTCTTAAGCAATGCAATACAGATACTTGAAGAACTTGAATAGCCATATGCACAGGTAAATTGAAGGACATAACCCATCACGCATCCTTTAAAATCAAGATTTATCCAGTTCGGTCAATGATAATATTGCTGGTCTGCTGAAAACAGCAGCAGTTTTACTTTGTGTGTTTAGTCTACAAAGCCAACAGGAACACAACAATCTAGTGAAAAGGCAATTAAACTGACCAAGAATACAATCATATTTTTACTTAACACATTAAAGTATTTTAACACAAATATACATACACACACAGAGAAATCTTAGCTTTGGCAGAAATCACAAACTTATACAAACTTAGCCAACCAAATTAATCAGTTTATAGAATTACTTCCAATTCTTAAAAGGTCTATGGCTAAAACTCAATTAGTGGAGTCAATTATTTGTCACATATGCTTACTGCTGGTAGTTTTCAAAGTTGTTTTCCATTTCCTGTTCTTAGCCCACAGTGAGAGACACATTATTAGAAAATGATATTTAGAATTTGTTTGTGGAAACTGTAACTAGAAAATTTAAAACTGTGGTTCCCATTAACATGATGGAAAGATACATATTCCTTATCTCAAGTCTAATTTAATTTCAACCCGTTTGAAGGCTAAATAATTTCAGTCAAAAATTTAGACTTTTCTGCTTTCAATTACAGCTAAAAACAAGTCTATAGCATTTATTTTGCATTTACTATGACTGAAAAATGAAGAAAATGGGAAGCAAAGCAGTTGAAATATTTAATGCTTAATTGGACTTAATGAACTTTAAATGAGTTTTTAAACAAGTATGTGTGGGATGAAAATCTGAATTACATTCAATGCTAAAAATATATTTTCATAGAGCATTTATCCTGAATACATCTAACATCTTTGTAAAGCTGTGTTAGCATTCTAATGATTTTTTTACTATAATAATTGAAATAGACCTCTTATCTCACTTGACTGTTTGCATTTTAAAAAGCTAAGTCCTTCTGTAAATTAGTTATAAAATATTACAATTAATTATATTAAATTGTGCTTAATCTAAACAAGACAAAACATAACATCTAGCTTTCTTCCATAAGGTAGAAATGTAAGATGCAGTACCACTTTATTTTTTCAAGGTATACTGAAATATGTAAGTACAAGCCAATTCTGTCTAAATTACAAACTACTTTGAAAAAAGTATGATTTGCAGATTTTTTTGATTTAAAGAAATTCAACAGAGCAAGTGGGCGTATTAATTATTTGTAACAGATTAGTTCATGAGCAAGTCATTGATCATGAAGTTTGGAAAAAAGATGCATAAGATAAAGACATAAGGGACTAAAAATATTTTTAAATATAAACCAGGAAAGCATGATATGAGGTTTTTGAAACAATTCAGCCAAACTATCTATTTGATACTAGTAAAAGCAAGCATAAATTAGCAAAAGTTGCTTATAATTCATAATTAGCATTAATTGTTAATAAATTGTCAAAAAATTTCAATGCAAACAACTCTTTTCACTGAAGCTTGGACAAGAAGAACTACACGGTGTAGTCACATGCTAATACAAGAAAGATATACATCAGTACTTATGAGGAAAAGTAGTTTATCTTGCACTTAATCCTCAATAAAAATACTCAAAAAAAATTTCTACATGCACAGCAATATCCTTTGAACTTTCTTCAGTACCTCCAAACCTCATGAAAACTTATTTTCACTTTTTTCAGTCTCATTTCTCTATTATTTTGTATTTTCCCCACTATACTTAGTAATATATTCTTCCTCCTTGCAATCTTTATATTGAAATTATATATTAGAACTAAATAGGGTCCACAGTATGATTTAAAGAACACTCTGCATTGCATATGCAGATGAGTCAAATCCTTGGCTTGAAATTAAGAATGAGAGTAGATTGATTAGTTCATAAATTCACATGGATGGAAAAGTTAATCTAGATTCTGGTACTTCAGCTGTTGAAGGAGAGTCATACGCTGTTAGGAAGAAGGGACACACTACCTTGGTGTTTTTGGTCTGTCCCACTGTCACATCAGTGATTACAGTGTTTGTTCCTGTATTGACACCGATTTTACTACAAGATTCCTGACTCTGACTGCTTGCCATATTCCTATATTATCCCCACGTCTCTTTCAAATAACTAAGCATAGGTCTAGGTGCATCTCTGGAAGGTCAGTCTTTAATGATGCCCTACATAAAGTAGGTATGTGTTTTTGTATTCCAGAAATGCTGGAAGTGCTATATGCAGACTGCTTAACTTTTTCACATATATCAATTAAGGAAAGAATATTCAAGAAAAATGTCATCTTCACAAAGATTAAGACTATTCAGTACACCTGTTATCTATACACCATTCTTGAATTCCTTGAGTGGATTATATAATTAATTATTAAAATGACAGTTGCAGTTCCTTTCCTGGTACCCCAGACAAAGAGTTTAAGTTCTTTAATGATTTTCTTCCTTATTTGGTAATGGAGACCTATAGATAGATCTGCACTGTATACATAAACACTCAAAAGCTGGAACCATTAGGCAAGTTAACATACAATCAGAAGCTCCTAAAACTCTTCCTTCCCAGGTGAATTTCTAAGGGAGAAGAGTTCCCTAGCTCCAGAAAGGCAGCTTTCTCCAGTACTGAAAAGATTTTATTTCAAGTATCACAGCAATTTTAGCAGTTTAGGAGAATGAGCTCAGAATAATTTACCATTTTTCATAGAATGGTTATGGTTGGAAGGGAGCTTAAAGATCATCTAGTTCCAAACCTCCTGCCATCAGCAGGGACACCCTTCACTAGACCAGGTTGCTCAAAGCCTCATCCAACCTGGCCTTAAACACTTCCAGGGAGGGGGCATCCACAACTTGCTTGGGCAACCTGTTCCAGTGTCTGACCACCCTCACAGTAAAGAATTTCTTCCTAATATCTAATCTAAATCTACTCTCTTCCAGTTTAAAGCCATTTCCCCTTTTTCTGTCATTAACTGCCCTTATGAAAAGTCCCTCCCCAGCTTTCCTGTAGGCTCCCTTCAGGTATTGGAAGGCCGCTATAAGATCTCCCCAGAGCCTTCTCTTCTCCAGACTGAACAGCCCCAACTTTCTCAAGCCTGTCCTCATAGGAGAGGTGCTCCAGCCCTTGGATCATCCTCATGGCCCTCCTCTGGACTCGTTCTAACAATGTTTTTTAAAACAAGCTTTTCTAACTCATTTTTAACTTTACTGAGTTTATTTTTGTGGTTTAAAAGATTTGATGGCACCAATGTTGATTCACATAAAATTCTCAAGACAACAAAAACTGATGGGTTTAATCTATCTAGATTACTGACTAAACCAAAATAAGAAAGAAAAACAACTGTATTGATTCATTCAGATCAGTGTAGTCAGCCTATAATTTTGTCTTGAGACAAACTGACAAATATATATATTTACTTCTATCTCCCAACCTACACTTTCAGATATTTGTGTCACAACGCTACCTCCCTCTTCCCCTTGCCCGATCTATTCTGCAATGAATCTTTCCAGTCAAAAGCTACATGGAAGCAGTTTCATACCTGCTAACTAGCAAAGTTCCTCAAGTACAATTTCAGAGTTAAAACACTGGAACTAGATAGAAAAAGTGGAAAAGACTTGGTTAATTTCACCCTATATATCTGCAATGATGGGCGCCAGACAGAGACATGAAAAAGTAGCTTGATTTCTGACAATTGCATGTTCCAAAGAAGCTGACATATTAATCATTTTCTATTAATTTTATAAAGTTAAATAGCGCAACTATAAAAAAAGAGATAAGACTTTGAAACAACAGCTACAACAAAATCTTGACCCAATAATCAACCCCCCCCCAAAAAAAAAATCCCTTTGAGATTATAAAACCCACAGTAATAGGCAACTCATAATAATATACTACTCTCGGTTATGGGAGGAAACAATTTAACACCTCACCAAAACACTTGACAGTTGGGATAAAAGCAGATTTTTTAGAAGGATATGACGCCATAATTCACCAAGCATTTAGAATTCACCAAAACAAGGTATTCTCAAAGACAACCGAATCATAACACAGAATTCAAACATCTACCAGAAGAATGTCAGAAAACACAGAACATCACAGTGAGCTACTTAGGCAAGTATCACAAGGTAGGATGATATCTAGTATCCAGGATAGATAAAAAACCAGCAATCTATTATATTGCTTTGCCTGACTTAAAAGGATTCAGCACTATATGCTCAGCATGGACAAAAAGGGCAAGAAAAGTTTTATTGACTAAGAGGAAAGGGCGACACTCAAATGGAGTATAAGCAAGCCACCAGGCAGTGAATAACTTACTATTTCAAAGCCTGTAAGCTAAACTCAGGAGGGAAAGCCAGTATGGTTCCAAAAGCACCAATAGTTCTGGGAAGTACACTGCAGAGAGGTAGCTGCATGAGAGCCTCAAAGAATCCAAGAATAAGATGACTGCTACTGGAAAAAAAGGTGCATGTGAATGTCATTATGGCACAGCAGTAAGACACTTGTCTTTTTCATAATGTGGTTTTATGTCTGATCACAGAATGTGTATTACCAAAAAGGTCTTGACAATTCTAGCTCTCAGAGACAATTTTCAGCTATAAGTATCCCAACTTACTATCTTGTCACCTGCTGAAACGGATAAGAAACCAATCTCATCTGTAGTTAGGACTGTAAAACTACAAAATGGTTATTCAAGGAGGGGGGGGGAAGAGGGGGGGTGGTATGTTTCCACTGTTAGAAACTAATTTCAATGTCACTGTGGACCTGGAAAAAGATTAAAAAAACCCAACAGATAAGGCAAAAGAAAAAAAAACAACCAAAAAAACCACAGATATGATTTAGGGTTTAGGAAGTGCCATTTCTTTCTGAAAATTGTATCAATTATTTGAGACAGCTCATTGTTGCAAAAATATAGGAAACATCTTTCCAGGAAGAGAAAAACATTTTGCTCTCACATTCAATAAAATATTTTTGTTCTGTTTTGTTTCATTGTCCAGATGTACTGCATCATCATGGAGGCTAAGGAAAATTTATGAATTAATTATACCCTGACAAAAGCTGTGCTGGTATAATGCAGTGAGATCTGCATAGCCCTTTGAGGTACAAAGAAACCAACTCAATATTCCCAACATTCTCAATATTCAATTTAGTTAGATTTTTATGAAATACTTTCTGTATTGTGCTACTTTAAATGCCTATGATGAGCATCTTCAAAGGCTTTATCATGTAACAGAACTGAAACTCTCTGCAGGATCAGCAATAGGAAAAAAATGATGCAAAATCCACAACTTTCTTTTACCTAGAATACAAAAAAGCTAAAGCAATACTACTAGGATGAAGCCACAGTTGGAAAAGATACCTCTAAGCTTTTAACAAGAAGAAAAAACCCCACAAAAACCAACATATTCTTACAAAATGCAAATTACTCTGGTACCTGAATGGCTTGTTAGTTATACTATAAGGACTCTCTGCTCAACCGTGCTGACCATATTTGTGTCCTCTTTTGCATTTGTCTCTTACAGCAGAAGTGAACTGAAGAGCTTTGGGTTGACAGACTGTGCTCAGGGGTCCTAAAGTGCCTGGTAATTTCATTGTTCCAGAGGAATGCAGTTCTTATGGGAGGTCACAGCCATGGACTAAAAGAGATGGGCCCTTAAAGCTTAGACTAATCCTATGAATGGCTTTGATGGTTAAAACCAAGATCTTGAATTTCAATTGATATTCAAGATGTGAGCTGGTGTGGCAAGCACAGTACAACAGAGGCTCAGCAGCAGTGCTGACTATTGCCATTAACCAAGCTGCTTGATTGTAAACATGTTGAAACATTTCCCAGAGTTGAGACTTTTATTTCCATGTACAGTAACTCATCTTGAACCATTGAACATCAACTTTGCAGCCATATGTTACAGGGAACCTCATCTTTCAGATAGATTTTTTTTTTTTTTTCTTTTTTAATTTCAAGCAGACATCACTACATGGTTAGTAATGTCACTGAGGATTCTAGAGTGCCCTGAGGCCCTAGTAACTCAAGGACAGGAGATGTTTGATGAATAGAGACATTAGAGAAATTGATAGTTCTACCAAACAGGTTGATTTGTTGTTTGCTTGTTGGTTTTTTTTCAGTCTCCCCTGGAGTTTGAATTTTGGTTCATAGTTCAGCTTTCATTTCCTGCTTCTCCTCCAAGAGCCAAGATATTTTAGTCACTTAGATTTGCAATTGTAAGGGGCATATGGATCCAATCATGTTCAGTATATTTGTATCATTTAGGTTACATGAGTGAAAAAAAAAAAGAAAAAAGTGGAATTACTAGGACATTTTGAACATTCAAGACTAATATTTGTTAGTCGAAGTAGCAAACTGTAATTCACAGAACTATAAATAATAGAAGAAGCAAGACCCTTAAGAAGTCAGAGCAGTACATTTTATCTATTATTCCAAATGCATGCTAGGTACACCTGTTCATGGTAGGAAAGAAACGCATTCCTAGAGAATAAAATGTCAGAAATTCACATGAGAAATACCTTATGAAAAACATACAAAATTAACTTCCTCTTTTTTTTTCTCTCTCTTTGTTTTGAGATGGTAGGTAACAAGTTTGAAAACAATATTAATAAAAAAAAATTACACAATACAGTTACAAGTCTCCAGCAATAAATGTCTCACACATGCCAAAGCAGCAAACTACTGCAATAGCAGGAGGATCTAACAGCAGGACTGTTACAATAAGAACCACCTTGTTGTTATACAGTTAACATCTGTGCTTCCTAAAAAGCAAAGTAAATGAACATTATGGTTATTGCCCTGTATTCACATTTTGCCACCTGCATGTGCACAGCAATATACTGAGTAATCACATCAGAAAGCTAAAAAAAAAATAAAAATACCTATTTCTATCTTTCCACCTTCCTTTGAACATGTATATGAAATGTCTTTATATGCTGCTAAACAATACACAAAAATTTTACAGGTAAAACAATCAACCAGCAACAACCTGTTGACACTATTAGTTGTAATAAGGACATAATCAGTAATGCACATTTATATCTTCACAAAATGGAAGAAAAACACTGGAGTAGGTCCTACTTGCTTGTATAAATTTAGTAGTTTTATAACTGTAATTACATGGAAATGCCAGGGATCTCAGTTAAGCAATTACAAAAAGCTTACACATCTGGGACTTTTTAAGACTAGAGAAAGCCAAAAAAATCTTTCAAACATTATAATTAAATCCCCAAAACCCTGAAATAACATTCTAGGGCCACAGCTGCTGACTTCTACATGTATCATTATTTTAAAGCCAGTTAACATAACTTGGGGGGGGCGGGTAAGATTTCTACTTATCATGGGTAGCTACAGCTTCTATATGAAGGACCACGTACCCTTCTGCCGAGGGGAAAGAAATAAGGCTGCTGGTATTTCTCACAGGAATATAAGATTTAAGACTAGATTTTCAGTTAAGGACAAATAAAGAAAATTCACAATCCTCTTTCCAAGAGATTTGCTTCTTTCTAAGACTGGATCATACATGTAGTTGATGTTGCATCACTAGAGTGCCATAAATCTTATTCTTAAAACATTTCAATTTTATTCTGTGATATCTCAGCACTTTGTAAATAGTTGTCTGAATTTTATGTGAACCAGTATGATTCAAATCTATGTTGCATGAGTACTCCCAGAGAATGGTGGAGTTCCATGGACTCAGTCAATGCTGAATTACTCGAGCAAATAGTTGAACCACTTTGTTGCTCTAAAGTGTACCGGAAAAGTGAAGATCTGTATATCAATATATGAACCTTCCTTAGCTCTTAATCTTTCATTCGTAAAATTTAATCTTAAAAAAAAAAAATTAAAAAAAAAAAAATCCCTTTCCTTTGAATGTAAGCATGGGATATGAATAAATTTGGTATTACAAAAAAAATAATTTTAGTCTTTACATGACTTTAAAGCTTTCTAAATATTATCAATGGTCCCTAAATCATGAAATTACAGCAGCCATACAGATGGAGCAGGCATTTCACTTTCCTGAGCTTAAGAAACATGATATGAGAGCACTTTATTACATTAGGAGAGAGGATTCAAGAGTGTTCAGAGAAATTCAAATGTGGTTGCTCCTTATAACTGGTGTCAGAACTTCCATAAGTCTAAGACAATCAGAATCCAAAGGACATTAAGTATTTGTTCTATATTAATTCCATGAATGCTGACACCATGCCTAAGGAAGTGAAATGGCTATTTATCAACTGTGTGTTACCCTCCACAAACAATTTTAAATAAAGCTTTGCTGGAATAAAATCATTATCAAAAATAGTGTCAGACACAGTAGAAATATTAGGGTCCCCCATATTTTGCAAACCTATATATTTGCAGTAGTCAAGAATCTTTTTATCCACATTAGAAAATACTTAATAGGCACTCCAGTCCTAACTGTGGGCACGATTTGCTCAGTGTATAACAATTACATATACACATATGCATTAGCACCTCCTCAATGCTTATAGTAGATTAATTTATAATAAAATTGAGATTAACAAAATACTGGAAAGAGTTCAGCTAGAGGTAATTAGCACAGCTGGAAATACATTCTGATAAGCCTTTGATGAGAGGTGACATAAGAGAGATGAATATTTGTTTCCAAACAGAGTACAGTACAAACAAGAAAACATCAGAAGTAGTTGGTTCAGTTTTTTATAACTGAGTTCAAACATTATTTGTAAAATGTGCATATAGCATTATTGTTTAATTTAGTTTTGTCCAGCTAATTGCATGTGTATGCTGTTCCACATCAAAAGAAATACATTCTTTTACAAATTCTCTTAAAATTCCCATACACATAATTATTTCCTTTTAAATTATTAGAAAGAGATTGAGAGTAGAATGAAGAAAAATGTAAAGGAAGGTTTTAAAACTGATTTTCACCCATGCTCTGGCTGAATTTATAATGAAGCTATCCCCACGACTGAGAAATGAGGAATCCAAATGTTTTTCATTTTGCAGAAAATGAGTGAAGGTGGGGAGAGGTCTTTGTTTTCAGTTCATGGTGATTTTTACCTAACTCTCCAGTGTAAAACACCCTATCACCAGTCTGTTCTGTAAAGCAAAGCACGTCTTGGCTCAAAATAATAAAAAGAACTTTTATTTTGACTAGTTTTGAAATTTATCATTCTTTACTTCAGATGCTCTAGGAACAAGGTGCTTGCTTGTAATGACTCAAGATCCTGTCCTTTATAATGGCCCTGTGTCATTATGAACGGCTGTCAGTTTTTCCTTTTCTTTTTTCCTTTTTTCTCCCAACTTTTCCAAAAAGTAGCTAAAATCTAAACTTCTAAAATATTTCACCCAAACTCTAAGCAAAATATGAGTACATATAGCATATTCATTATAATACATTGCATAAAATTATATTGCTTTTATTAAGGTAATTCATATGTTGAAATTTAAGCTTATACCTTTTCATGTGCATTTAATTATCTAGTTGTCATTTAATATATATATTCTATATGTGTGTGTGTGTATATACATATACACATGTATTTGATATTTTTAAAATTTACTAAAAATTTATGTCGGAATACATAAGCCACTTGAAAGCAAAATTATAACTTTGGGATGGGTTCACAGACCGAAGTTGCTTGTTCAATGTACTATTGTCTTTATTTACACAAATAATTTAAGTTTACACTTCTAAGAGGTATTCCCATAAAATTTGAAAGACTATTTAACTTTGAATATAATTGTAACAGTGGACTGCAAGTGTCTCCAAGATACACAACCACTTTGTTGTGTGTATACTTGTCTTTTATCTCCATATTCTTTCTTATTTAACAGTGTGCACATCCACATTCAGGCATGTAACAGTTCCCATAAGTCTCTGAAGGAATACAAAACTGTGTTGATATAAAATTCTTAAATTTTATTCTCTGTGCATGTATCTTGTAGAGTGTTTTCTTTTCAATTCTTCAAAAAGTAATATCATCGGGATTAGCACTGCAACAAACCAAAACAGAAACAAATACGGCCTCAGAATAAACTTTAAATTTGCTATCTCTTTAAGAGATAACAATCTAGCATAGTGGTTCACTAAACATAGTTGGCATATAAAAGCCGTACTGCAGTCAGTATCGCTGTGCACTAGCAGGTGTGCTGCGAGAACATAATTTTGAATTTCATTAGCTCTGATCATTAACTTATCATGCGGTGAATGGATATTTCAGACTGACTGAGGTGCCGAGACATACTGAAAAGGCATAGGAAAAAGTACTCAAGCAAGAATCAACAACAGATTTTGTTTACAATGAGGGACTGAGGAAAAAATCATTAACACATTACAGTGTTTTGAAAGACAGATGGCAGAACACTAGACTTAAATTCAGTCATATAACAAAAATCATATAGTACATGGAGAAAAAAGAAGAACACTTTTAAAACTTTAATATAATTTCTTTTGTTGGTACAAACATACATACTTTTTCTTTTATTTCTAGTGTATTTACATAATTCTTTTTTTAAATTACATTTTGCTTGTAGGAGAAATGTTGTGTTTTCCACCCGAGATCATCAGGTAGCCCATTATAGATTAATGATTTGCAATATAGCGAAACAAAACTCGGACTCTGGATTTTAGTATATACTCAAATTTGACGTTCACAATCATATTCTAGAATGTGACATCTAAATCCTAAAGAAAAACATACCTCAAGTTAATTATTTGGGCAGGCTTGGGGAATCTAGCCTGTCTAGATGACAGTATATTCTTTGATTCCAAGTCCTCAAATAGCAACATCCCTGAAGAATCTTGCATAACTCTAGACATAGCTATATAACTGTACAGTCCCATCCACCAAAGTACTTTCCTCAATGACTTACAAAAAATCATCTCTCTGATCCTTACCTTATTGTCTCTCAGTTTGAGACAGAGGCAGATTGAACAGAGGCATAGAATAAAGTTGTACGTTACCTGCATATTTCAAGAAGTAACTCTCGCCATTTGAGCTGCTGGTTGTATATGCAGTTGAAAAAGAATTACAAATCTTGGACTTACACCACAGTGTTTCCATTGACTAATGAATTGTAAACATTTGGATGACCAATAGGTTGTGGAAAGAATTTAAATGGAATGGTTTTTGTGGATTCAGATGGACAAAAATGCATAGCCTTTTTGTGTTAATACTAACAACTGCTACTGATAAATTCTGAAGTGGTTTATAGATCTTTTAAAACAGATTAAGCATTTTTTCTTGAATAGGCAATGAACTCAGATATTGGGTTAGCTTCAGTGGAGACAAAGTTCTCTCATTCATCATACAGCCTTGATAGAGATGTTTTCAGCTACTCGACAAATAATCAGATCTCAAAAGTACTGGACTGCAAATCATATTTGATGGCCACTCATGTGGCCTGTGGTTACGCTCCTCACACACACAAACACAACACACTCATTCTGCTAAACCTGTAATCTCATTTGCAGCTCATTTGCACTGCCAGGATGTATAAATAACTGCCTGCTGGGTCAAGCAGTGCTAGAGAGGCTGCAATGCTGCACTGCATTGACATCTCCGTGACACTTATCACCCCATGTTTGACACCACCAGTGACCACTCTTGTACACAATCAGCTTGTCAGCTTCAGTGCACATTGCCATTAAGCAGCAAAAAGGCCACCATGTGCAGCAGCTGCACGTTTACTGCTTGGCAGTGCCCTGTATTCAAAGCAGCCTTGGTAACAGGCTGACTCCCAACACCAGCTTAATGCCACAGTTCCTTCTTACTCCCATGATGTCAGGCACAGCATCTCACAATGGGATACAGGGTACTCCTCAACTCTGAAAGGTCAGTTTGTTTCAGCTAACAATGCAAAAAGAGCTTTTAGTACAGTCTATATATTTCTGTGACATTTCACTGTTTTATTTTAGAGATAAAATCCATAGGATCTTCAGCAGAAGCCTTCATGCAGTATTAAAATCACGTGCTTAGGATTTACTTTGTGCAACATTTCCTAGCAAAGTAAGCTGCATAAATCTAAATTAACAGTGTTTTTTCTGGTTCACAGTGTCTTCTCTAAGCAAACTTCCTTCCAGAGCTTACCAAAGCCATGAATTAAAACCAAGAAAATAAATTACAAGGCTTTGTGACCTCATGTGGCTGTGAAAATAAGTGGCATTGAGGCAGAGTTCTATACATTTCTAGGGAATATGTCATTTTCCACCAAAAATTATTCTCCTATATCTATCAAACCCCACAAGGCAGTTATTATAACATATTGCAGAGGGGCTTTTTAAAAATGCTAATTCAAGAAAGGAGGTTTTTTTATCAAATATTTTAGAAACTGAAGTTTCTAAAATTATGCTGAAGTATAATATATACTGAAGTATAGGCTATAAGAGTAGGTAGTAGCATGGGTAAAGCATACATATAATGAGTTGAAGAGGAGGATGACCTATATGACCCCTTTCATAACAAAAACTGAAAGTTTTTTAATAGTGACCTATTTATCACAAAGGTACAAGTAATTAAATGATAATGAAAAATAACAGCTTTGAAACTGGACAAAGAAGGAAAATCTGACAAAGTCAGATCTCAAACTTGTGATCGCAGTTTAATCACAAACAAAGTTTATAAGCAACTTATGATTCTAAAAAATTTTTTGCACATTTTTGCCCTTACACTATTGGTACTTTCAAAATGGTAAAAGCAAAAGTTACACAATGAGAGTTATTGTAATAAAAATAATAAAGCAATAACTGAATAAAATATTTTAAAAGCAACCCTACACTCTTAGAGGAGACTATCTAGGAATAATGCTTTAGGCTTCAGTTTAATGCAGCAAAAGAATGCTCAAGTATCAAGAATTATTTTTAGTGCAAAAATAGGTTATAAGCTGTCAGCAGAAGATAATTCAGAATAATAGAAGAATTAGAGAAAGCAAGGTGCTAAGCCTCTGCCTACAGTGTTATAGTCCCTAAGAGATGAAAAAACAGATTTTTTTTTTATCCCCCCCCCCCTTGAGTGTTTCGCTATCTAAGAAAAGCTCAAATTCAATACAAGTTTCTTTTTATTTCTTTTTAGAAAACACATTTAGATAGGGTAAATGAATACTGTTAAGTTTAATGCTCTTCCTCATTGGGCACATGACTTTCCACAACTCCAGCCTCTTGGAAAAATCTTTATGTAACAACCTTCATGGGTGGATTTCAAAGCACTTCACAGAGGGAAGAATGTATCATACCTCCTCAACTTACAATGAGGAAAACCATACAGAAACCCCAATACTGATATCAAGGGAGATTCTCAATGCAGGAACCACCTAAGACTTTTCAAACAAGGTTCTGATGCTGATGACTAACTCCCAAAACACTAAAGGCTTGAAAAATCTGAACTTACTTTGTCTAAACATCCATGGAGACCAAGGGAACAATCCCTACCCTTCTCAGTAGCTTCTGCGACTATGGCTTCCCAGAAACTATTAATTACCTAGTTTTATCCCAGCTTTATCCCGAAACAATTCCAATTCCAATGAAGTTCTTCTAAAAGATGTTATTTTTTTGCCATTTGGCTACATATTGCCACTTGAGAAGAGGGGAATAACATGACAAGGGCAAAAATGTGGAGCCAGGATCCTTCCCGGATAAATCCCCTGGCTTTTTTTTTTTTTTTTTTTTTTTGGAAACATAAAAATTCTTTACAAGAATCAAAACTTCTGCATAGTTCAGCTGTAATTTCATTATTGAAACTTTAAACTGTTTATGTCTGTGTCTGTTCTGTAGCCTCTAAATCCTGTATTGCCCTCTATATAGGAGTTCAGTTTGCAAGTGGAGAAGCTGTAGATCACAGACTTATTTTGATCTCGTGTTGAGAAATCTTGCTAATTAACCTCTCTACAGTCTGTGAGGAGCACAGCAGCAGCAACGGTAAGTTCCGTGGCTGAGCACGCGTGGAGAGGAGGCGGAGGCAGTCCCGGAGCGAGGGGAAGCTGCAGACATAATGCCGAGTCCCGTCAGGAGCAGCCAGTCGCGGGAGCAGGGCTGATGTAGCGGGGGCATTGTCAGGGCCAACCGCAGGAGATTTAAAAGGCCCCCATGGAGCGCAAGAGACCAGGATGGTAAACAGGGCATTGGGCATCAGAAGGGTGTGGCGCAGCAGTTTGCACGGCAGTTCGTGCAGGGAAGGGCGCTACTACCATCAGGCACTGCGATCAACCTCCAGAGCTGAACCATCCCCACAGCAGTTTGGCGAAACAACAACAACCTGGGTGTCACAGAAGCTTGAGCCGATAGCCACACAGGCAAAAAGAGCCACGGTTGTTAACTGGCCGAAAGCTGTAGGTAAAAGAAATGTAGCAACCCAGACAGAGGTCCCACATAGAGATGCAGCTGTCCAGGCCCCTGGCTGCAGGGAGTGCTGGAGCCTCTCACCTGAAATGGAGAGGTGCAGAGACAACAGGTATTCGCTGTGAGCAGGTGAGTGATCTGCTCAGCATGGTGGCAGAGCTGAAAGAGGAGGTTGAAAGGCTGAGAACTATTAGGGAGTGTGAGGAGGAGACAGACTGGTGGACTCAGGCCCTCCTATCCCTGAGCCAAAGGCAACAGGCTTCACATGTAGCACAGGATCCCCTATCCTCTTGCCACCAGGTAAGAGGAGGGGACCTAAAAGACAGCGGTGAATGGAAACAGGTCCCTCCTCGGGGAGGCCAGGAAGGCAGGCAGATCTTGTGCTGGCCTCCTTGCCCCCACCACTTACTGCCGTACAACAGGTATGGGGCTTTGGAAATTGAGAGCCAGGTGAGTGAGGATGGAAAGGAAGATCCACCTGGGGAGACATCCAGGGTGAGTCAGTCACCCCCACAGCTCAGGACTAGTTCAATCAAGAAAAAGAGGAGGGTAATCATGGTAGGTGATTCCATTCTGAGAGGAACTGAGGGCCCCATATGTAGATGAGATCCCTCCCACAGGGAAGTCTGCTGCCTCCCTGGGACCTGGGTCAGGGGTATTAGTAAGGACCTCCCCAGCCTGGTGCGGCCCTCAGACTACTCCCTGCCTTTGGTCATACAAGCTGGTAGTGACAAGATTACAGGGAAAAGTCCAAAAGCGATTAAGAAGGGCTTCAGGTCATTAGGGAGACTGGTTGCAGGACCAGGTGCACAGTTTATTTTTTCCTTAATCCCTTTAGTGATAGAGAGGTTTACTGACAGGACCAGGAAGGCACATCTGATCAACACGTGGCTCAGTTTGGGTTCTTTGACCATGAGGATGTTTACATGGCACCGGGGCTACAGACAAAAGATGGGACACACCTGTCTCAGAAGGGGAAAAGGATCCTGGGGCAAGAATTAGTGGGGCTCATTGACAGAGCTTTAAACTGGATTGGAAGGGAGAAGGGGATATAACTGGGTCTGCTGGTAGTAACTCTGGGAGGTACATGCCTGAAGAGCACCACAATGAGATTCCAGCTGCTCCAGCCAGCAAGTCAGCTTCACTGGGGGCCCAACTTAAATGCCTCTATGCTAATGCATTATTAGGGGAATAAACAAGAGGAGTTGGAGGTGTGTGCTTGCCTACAGGGCTATGACCTGATGGGCATCACAGAGACATGGTGGGATGGCTCCCATGACTGGAGTGTTGGAATGGAAGGATACAGGCTCTTCAGGAAGGACAGGTAGGGGAGACGAGGAGAGGGAGTTGCCCTCTATGTCAACAACCAGTTGGAGTGTATGGAGCTCCAGCTGGGGATGGATGAGGAGCTAACCAAGAGCTTATGGGTCAGGATTAAAGGAAAAGCAGGGAAAGGAGATGTTACAGTGGGGGTCTGCTACAGGCTGCCAGACCAGGGAGACTGAGCAGATGAGGCCCTGATAGGAGCAGCCTCATGTTCACAAGCCCTGGTCCTCATGGGGGACTTCAACCGCCCCGATATCTGTTGGAGGGACAGCACAGCAGAAGAGCTCTTGAAGAGATCACCAAGACCAAAATCACACCACAAGCAAGCAAACATCAAGGTAAAATCTAGGCTAAGGACTTGTTATCCTTCCATTTAATACTTCAATGGCACTTAAATCTAATTCTAAGTATTTACTGAGAGTTGAGCTTTTTTGTTGCTCATATGTGCAATTTTTAATAATTTATGAAGTCCAATATCAAAAACATGAATGCATCCATATGGGGATAAAAACAAAAAAGAAGAGCTTAAATTTCTATAAACCTTTCTTCTGTGCCTCATTTCTCTAACAGAAATGGATTCAATTTTCACTAAAAGAATCCTATTTGATTTACAGAGTATTAATAGTCACATTCCATCTCTGAAATACAATATGGTTAGTAATTATTCTCAGAGATAATGTACTCACATCACTCACGCTTTCATGAGGTCTAGAAATCATTACTACACTACTGAAAAACAGGTTTGGAATGTGCTAAAGGTTTAACAATGAGAGAGTAACTCACAGAAGGTCAAGATCTTTCAGGAAGTTTTCAAAATCATGGCTTAATATTAGCTTATTATACCGATTCTCTCCAGCAGGTTTCAGAAAAAAATCACTTAGAGAAAACATGATGAATTTTCAGGAAGACATTTCTGAGCATATTAGATCCTTACATTCCCTCCAGATCCTCCACTGTTCAGAAATGGAGTAGTATCTCTCATATCCAGGTTTACGCAGCTAGACTCTTGATTGTTCTCTACCAATTCTCCAGCACCCTGTACAGGAACACTTTGCATTGTTTTATTTAAGTTGTGTGTTTGGGGTTTTTTTAAGTAATATTCCAAAGTAACTACGGCACAAAGAGGTACAAGAAAGAGCTAGAAAAGGGTAAGGGTGCAGTTTCATGAGCTACTTACGCCAACCTAAATCCAAACTGCCGCACACAAAAAAAAAGTTGTAATTCCCTTGTTCCTCCCACCCAGTCAATGTATTTCCTCATCCTCACTTGTCAGCACTAGACTTCTAATGCCCCACAGACAAATTTGAAAACCAATCTACATTTAAATGTTTAAATTGTTAACTCTCAAATTCAATTTTAGTTTAATTTATAAAGTTTCCACCAGTGTTGGCCTGACTTGGCTAGAATTTCCCACAGGTTCCTGCAACTATACTTGATTACTGCTGATGAGCATATTTAATATATGCTATTTTATATTTAATATGCATATTTTATATTTAATATAAAAACAATTTCTTAGCTATCTCTGAAATTTACATAAGAAAGCTTTCTAGGTTTGATAAGGTTCCCAATTTGCAGGGTGTTAGTACCAGGATAACAGCTCCTCAGGACTAGATCCAGAAGTTTTTAGCCTTTCTTGGCCGTGGTCTGTAAACTCCAGAATTTGCAAAGATTGAGAGGCTCACTAGTGAGCCTCAGTGCTCAGGTCAAGCACTGGATTTAGCTGTTTCGCTTGCTCCAAAACCAAAATCAACCAAACAACAACAACAACAAAACCAACCAACCAACAACAAAAAAACAAACCAAAACAAAAAACAACAAACCCAAAACCACACACATAAGAAAAACACAATAATCAACAAAAAGGATTAATAGAAAAGCAACAAATAATCCCCTTTGCCTTTTTCGGCTGTTTATCCTTTAATTTGTCAATTTTCCATTCTCAAGTCCCCAAAAGTCTTAAACTGTTTTTTCCAGGAAATAGTCTTTTCCTTTATGTATACTTATCATAGAGTTAGCTGTCAAAGCTGAATGTTTTCGTCTTGTTTTTGAGCTTCTGCTATACAAACATGTTTGTTTGTTTGATGTTTGTTAAGGGGCTTTGTTCCATGGCTTCACAGCCTGAGCACCTCTGATGTGGGAACTGAACACAATTAACCAGGCATCGTAAGTTATCCACACATTCATTTCTCAGAATAAGCACAAATATATTGCTATCATTTATTGTAACATCAAAATTGCTATAGGGACTTACATGCTTTGGAGTACTGCTCTTGTAAGAGAAAATCTGTACAGCTCCACTGACTTTCGTAGAGCTACATTGTTTATAAAGTTAAAGGATGTGATCCACTGTTATTTGAGATTCAAATACAGATATAATGAAATTTAATGTAGCTTGGGAAGGACCTATTCAAGAAACAGCTTGCAAGTATCAGTAATTACTCTCTTCAGATAGTTACAAGGGTAGATTAATTTTACATCTTGCTCATTTCCATTAAGTATATGATACAGATGGATCAAAGCTACAAGAACAAAAAATTGCAGGAATGTTTATCAAAATGTGTAAACATGTTTACAGTCCTTTGCTACCTGTTAATTCGATCTCATTTTTACTTAATTACAGATATTCTTGACTAGCAATGAAAGAACCCCTTGGTACTGAACTATAAAATTACAAAACGTTGAAAAAAGGCTACTACTTTTGTAGGGACTCACTCTCTAAAGGTCAATGCTGACCTATTGAGGGTCTCTCTCCCTGATTTTTTCCTTAGTTATATAAATAGTTTTATTTTTAAAAGATCTTTGAGAGTATCATGACTTTGAGTGATCATAAAACCTAAGAAATTTGTCAGACATAGTCCACTGCGAGAGGAGATGCAAATTAAAATTGCAAACCCTGGATTATAGTTTTATTCTATAAAATTTATACTACGAAATACCTGCCTTGTTGGTTAGGAGGAGCCAATAGTAGAAACATTTGGCATTCTCTAGTTTCTATCCTTCTGTAAGCGTTTCTAGTTTTGGTTATGTTCTTTTTATATTTAGAACACACAAAAGGAAATCAGTCAGCTCTTTCCACAGGACTGAAGCAATTCTTTATGGCTCTAAACTCTCCTCCCTTGTGAAGGGTTCCTCACTCAGTCCTAAGACGCAATATAAAGTAATGGGTGAGCTTTAGACGAGAGTCATTTTCCCTTCTACTAATTCTATTAAATAAGCACAGTACTTTGAAAATGGAAATTCCTATATAAAAGCTAAATACTATTGCCACTACTTCGTTGCCAAGGGACAGCTGCTATTTCTCTGCACAATTACTAATTTAGCATTTTCCATTACACATCCTGCTTTACATTATTCTAACCATGCCAAAATTTAACCATTTGAACTGCAATACTGTCATTTTCTCCTTTTAAAAACTGAACCATGACCATCACATGTTTCATATAACA
>NW_010334774.1:51484-55856 GCF_000700745.2 Antrostomus carolinensis | reverse complement strand
ACCTGTTGTAGGGAACCTGCTTTGGCAGCGGAGTTGGGCTACCAACCCCTACTATTCTGTTGTTCTGTGATTTGCTCCCATCTGCTATGGACAGTCTGCTTTAGAGGACCTTGGAAGGTGGAGTTATCACCAAAGAGGACCTCCTTTCATTGTCTGAAGTGAATAATCCTATGTTCGAATTTTGGAGCACTCTGTTACGAATATCTCATTACACACTGAGTCTAGGAAAGCAGACAAATAAAATAGGACCAGTTAAGTCCTGTTTACTGAAGTGATCTGGGCATTTGGCAGTAACAATGAAGGATGTCCATCTGGCACCCAGTATGAATCCGCAATGATTGGAGTTGTGATTGGAGTTGATTCTCAGATGACTTCCAGTACACAGCCGATGATGACTTACCCCTCTTCCCCAACTGCAGCTATGGGGAAGAAGGACAATCTCTTCTCATGCTAGGGAAAGTGCATTTCTTTTTATGGATTTCTGAGGATTTCACAGACATACTCCAGGGCCACTGACAAACAGGTAAGGAGAGTAAATAATCTGTGTTATACTAGATGTTAAATGATTTTTTAAAATAATAATCTTTCCCTTTATGACACACCATCTCCTCTTTGACTTTTCCCTATCCTAACTGACCTCTGTCTAAATAAATGCTAAACTTGACCAGCTGGAATCAATGAGCATTTTAATAATTATGTAAAACTATTACAAGTTTTTAAATATAAACTGACGCTATATTCCATATTGAAAAGATAAATAATTCAGTTATGGCATCTCTTTGAAAAAAAAAGTAAAAAAAAAAAAAAGATAAAAAAAAACAACAGAGAGGATGGTGCTTTGATATGAAGAGAAATTTGGAGGAAGGGTGTTGTACTTCTGAAAACCATGCAAAGGAGATAATGCAATCATACACATACAGACAAGAGGTTACGAGAATGCTCTTTTTGCCAGAGATAAGTAGTAGCATTCCCTTAACTTCTGCTCTTTTTTTCAGTTGTTACTGCTCTGAAGTATTATCGTTACTCACAGCTGCTAGATAAATAATACCGATATTTCAGATGTCTGTTGAGATCTTGTGATATAACAAGTTATAAAACACACTACAAGAATGCAGGAAATATTAATCCTCATGTTTCAGGATAACCACTTCCAGGGCTCAAGAAGGTCAAGATGACATTTCCTGCATAGTACATGATTGCTCCCCTGATTAGTACAAAGATCTTCACCTTAAAAAGTTCATGTAAAGCCAGAAAATAGACAAAGGAGTGAAAAAATACTCTCTTGCAGTATGGCAACTTTAGTTTTTCCTTTTGAAAATTAAAAGCATCAGATATCTCAAATTTAGTTTAGTTTTCTTTTTCAGATTAAGTAAAAAGGAAAACACTTTTCTTAAAAATTATTTTTACTGTTATCAATTGATTTTGGTAAGACTCTGAAATGGTCCTGTCTGGTTCAGAACAAATTAATCCAAAGATTTAAAACATTTTAAAAATAAAAAGTTTAAGAAGGTAGGAAAATATTGCAGCTGAAGCAGGAATAAGTTGACGGAATAAGTTGTGTGAAATACATCTATGCCAGGGGAAAAAAAAAGGAAGAAAAGGAGAGCGCTAGAGACAGTCCTGAAAGGACAAGAATTTACAAAATGTTCTGTATTTTCATGAAGGGAAAGGTGAAATTCAATTCCCATACTGGGGAAAAAAAAGAAGAAAGCAAGCCATGGAGTCAAAAAAGTGTAAAGCTCCACATTTTTTGTGTGTGAGAGAAAGAAACAAATGATCACCTGCATATTCAAGAGAGGACAGAATATTTGAGTTCTTTTTCTATTTCCTTGATTTATTGTATGTGTGTCCTTCATTTAAACACCATGGGCCTTTGTTTGTGAAAACTTGTGCATAACGGTAACTGTCAAACAAGGTGAACCTTGGAGGCTTCGTTCATTAGCATTTCTGACTCAGGAAGCTCAGCTGCAACATCCTGTTGAGAAATGCAAAAATCTTATCTGTATTCTGATGTAATGAACAAACACAGTATGGATGGTGTTTAGAATAAAGATTCAGAGAAGGGGGAGACTGCCTTAAAGCTTATGTTTTCTGGAGAGCAGGGACCAGTTACAAAATGCTGGCAGACTATGCAAGGTCTTAAGAAGCAGCTTATGCTTCTTCAAGCTTTCAAGAAGAAAGGTTCTTTTATGGATTGATCACAGTGGTTTCTTTTGACTGAATCAGATGCAATCATTAAGGTTCATGTGCTTTGTTCTTGTATTTTTCAGTGTTTAACTTTTTCAGATCTTTCAATGACAACATCATGTGCAGTTGAATTCGATCACCATGGGTCTTATTTGTGATCAGGAAAGTCAGTCATCTGTATCAGCAAGTCATTCTACCAAAATTTTTGGTATCGTCACAGCAGATGCCGTGAGCCACATTCACCCAACTTTATTCTCCCTGAGCAATTTTTCTGCAGAAAATCTTGTTGACTTCAATGGATAAGTGAATTTTATTCTCACTGGCAGGAGACTTGATTGCAATTTTTATTATAGGCACAAATTGTTCCCCAGCTTCTATCCCCTATCATTACTCATCAGCCAAAGATTTTTTCTGAGAGCACTTTCTATTGCTGGAAATACTAGTCAATGCCTACATTAGGAAGAGGTCCTTGGGAGCACCTATGTTCTGCTGCAGAACAGGTCAGATAGGAAGGCATAAAAAGGTGGTGAAAAATGAACGGTTCCTCTAATAGTTGTTTCCTTTTGTAAACAAACCTCGTCCCAGCCTTGTTCCAGATGTGCAACCAGTCTTGCAAATAAAGCATCAATAGGATGCAGTATTGATTGTTTTGAGGTCATTTTCTAAATCTTTTTCCAGGAAAGAGAGAAATGTTGGGATATATAGTGTGCTGCATGTTCTTTCTAAAATACAGTGTTTTCTATCTCTTTTTTTTAACATATATTAAGTGAAGGAGGATTCATCACCTTTCTCTGAAAGTCACTTAATTCGTCTCCCTGTATTGAATATTTTTTTAATGTAACATTTGAAGCTTCATGACTTTGCTTTTCTATTATAAATGGATGAAAAGATGCATTAGTAAGAAAGCAGGAGTGGTACCACCATATTTGGACAAAATTAAAATAAATTATGGGGAGGGGGGAGCTGTTTTTTGGTAGTGGAGGAAAGGCCACTTTGTGAGAGTGAAAAGCTCCCCTGGCTCCAAGGTGGAGACCCCCCAGCCCAGGCTGCACCAATGAGCACTAGAGAAACACCTCTGCTAATCCATATTTGTGAGGGGAAGGACTGTCCTGAAAAGAAGAAGGTGGAGAGAACCTGGAGGGGAGGCCATTGACCTGAACAAAATACGACTATCAGCCAAAACAAAAGACAGACACAGAGAGAGCTTCGTTGCCGGAGGAAAAGACAGAGACCCACACCCAGTTCTACAGTATGGAGTAGGAGAACACAAAGTCCCCTGCAGCCCATGGAGATTCAATGGTGGAGCAGAGACCCACGTGTAGACCATGGAGGACTCTACGCTGGACCAGAGAAGTTGAGCCTGAGGGCAGGTGAGACTGAAATTGAGACCCCAAGAGATGCTCAACACCAGAGCAGAGGTGAGTCTGCAGCCCATGGACATTCCCATGCCAGAGCCAGGAGCTGAGCCTGAAGAGGTCCATGACTCCAAGGGAAGCTGCTTTGGAACATCTTATTCCTGGACTTCCATGCCAGGAAGAGCAGCAGAGGTGAACTGACTGTAACCCCCATTCCCTGCCCCCTGTGCTGCTGGGTTTGGGGAGAGGTAGAGAAATCAGGAGCAAAGTGATTTGAGCCTGGGAAGAAGGGAGGGTTGGGGGGAAGGTGTTGTAAGATGTGGTTGTTACGTCTCATTACATTATTAGATGAAATGGTAACAAATTAAAGTTTGTTACCAAGTTGAGTCTGTTTTGCCCATGACCATAACTGGTGAGGGTGCTGTCCCTGTTCTTCATTTCTAATCCCGTGCCCCCTTTGTTGTGTCTCCCATCCCAACTCACTGGGTTGGGGGAGTGAATAAAGGACCGCATGGTCCCACTGTGGGTCAAACTACCACAAAATTTTATAGCTGAAGTAAAAGATAGAGGACAAAGGTGGTCAAGTTTTCTACTGAATTAAATGGTCCCACGTCACTCCATACACAAGCAGTGAAGCAGATAACCTATCTGCAAGGCTACAGCTCCATTACATAAAGGTTTCCTTTCCCTCTTGCTATAAAAGGCAAATGGAAGAAAAATTATAGTTAGATGGCAAGTGAGTTACGAAGGATAATGTGAAAGTGAAGAAATAACTCACAAACAAGAGTCTTTCTTCCAAACACTTAAGATATTAGATACACATAATCATA
>NW_010334774.1:9744-51472 GCF_000700745.2 Antrostomus carolinensis | reverse complement strand
TCCCTAAATTTCAATCGTCTGCAGAAGCATTTGCATACTGCAAATCAAAAAACAGCAGTAAGTGGGCTCTCTCTCAAGATTCATCCTCTGACAAAGACAAATGTAAAAGGCACAGCCTGATTTAAACAACCCACTCAGGAACCTAAGCCTGACCACAGGCCATAATTTTGCAAATAAAAATCTTTTTCACAGGCAAGGATCACTTGTTTGTGAGACAGATGAAGTGAAAACTACATCTTCCTGCTCAGTTTTTGAACTCACTCCTGTTACCATCTGTAGTCCAAAACTCTGGATCCACAGAGTGCCAAAGGTTTTACCCAGTTGGACAACGACAGTTCATGGGTGGCTAGTCTGCAGTAAAAGGAATTTGCCTGTGCGTGCCTTCCAAGACTCAAGTCTTTGTGAACAGTTTGCTCTTCTACGCCCCCTCCAGCCACATAACTGAAGAGTAGGGGAGAGAGAAAAGCAAGACTCCAGGAAGGAGCCTGAGAGAAGCTGCAATTAAATACGCCTGGCCAAGTGCCAGCTCTGAATACCTCTAGATACAATGGGTCCTAAACCTAAATTAGGCCAACTGCCAGGCTTGGGGATGCATGCACAACCCTAATCTCCCAAGAACAGACAGAGACAGCAAAGTGCAATTAAGTGTTCTCAGTTCACCAGTCAGTCAGAGCAATCCTCAGGCACAGCAACACTTGCCAAACATTTTCCACGCACAACATGAATAACAAAAAAATAAAGGATTTTATTTAATCCCTATCACTTTGGAGAATAAGAAAGGGAAATTCTGAGGTGTAGGAAGATAAACATTTAAATGCACATATGCACAGAGCTAGGAAAAAATATATATTTTTTGGCAAGGACATATGCCTACACGTGAATGGCACTGATTTACCTTTCAGCAACAAGGACAGTTGCAAAATGTTGGCGAAGAGGCAACAAATTAAATAAGAAAACTGCACAGCCATATACTTTGGCTACAATTTATGTTTGTTGCATTCTCAGCTTGTACAAAACAGACTTCCAGTAATCCCCTCTTTGACACTACCGCCATGATCCAACTTACTCCCCTCATTTGGCTCAGTTATTCACCATTTGTCTGTGCAAAAAAAAAATATACTGAATATTATTTCTTCCTCATAATGTGGAAGCAATAATGAAATATATGACAGGAAAAGCAAGCTGGAATTAGGATGCCTCTCAGTCGAAACAAGAAAGAGCTGGAATTTTTACTAAGGCTGCTGGAGGCCAAGTCCTGCCACAGCCTTGTGCTGGGAGCCAACTGCAGGGACTGCCAGTGAGGGAGAAAGCATTAAATCACAGCCAGCACTACTCTGGATCAAGAGGCGAAAGAAAAGAGAGTTTTAGTTATGAATAATGCCACTGTAAAGAAAACAAACCCTGCAAACCTGCACATATGCAACAACCAAAAACTGTCCAGGTAAAAAGGGCCGTGAGGGTGAGGCTGGCCCTCACAGGCTGCTGCAGCGCTGGGCACCCGCGCTCTCTCGCGTTGAGCAGAGCCAAGATGCAGTCTCGTGCGAGTTTTGAGTATCAGGACTTAGCATCCTCCCCTCATCTCATCTCATCCCCCTTTACACAGCATAAAAAAGGCTGGGATGGGTTGAGAACGATGGTTGTGGCTTGCCTGGATGTGCACAGGAGCCTGCTGTCAGGGAAGCAGCCTGCCAGAAGGTCAGCAGCTCGGCCACCTGCCAGCTACGCCGATGGAGGAGGCCGCTCGGGATGAAGGATACAGGTCAGAGCGTAAGCCCTGACGCTGGGAGGTGCAGGCCACACTTCCTGCAGGTAAAAACTAGGGATGGTTTAGTAAACTTAATTTCTCTACAAACTCTGAAGACAGGGATACAAATACTTCAAACGATCCACAGCTCCCACTTGTTAAGCTGAAAAATCCAACCTAACTAGCCAAGCTTTGCAATAACAAAATCAGCTTTGCCCTGGTACTTACTTGTTTCAGTTCTAATAAGTAATTGTCATTTTGCTTTCTTCTGTACACTATATTTATGTGGACACTCTCATAAATAAACCTGAGGATATTGAATCTTACCACCTACTACGTGAAAAAGTAATCCATATGCAAAATTCCTCAGTTACCGATCACTAACATTTCTAGGAAGTCAGAGACACCGAGAGAAAGAAAGAAATAACCAAAGGTTTCTGTGTATCTTTTCTCCTATCCTGCCAAAGAGAGAATCACAAGGTATTCCTTGCCTGTTTTTTTCTTTTATGATTGACAGAAGTAAAGAAAGTCTCCCAAAGGAGCATATAAATAAATAACACAAGCAGTGGTTGCCGGTACCCAGCCGAATTCACTCTGGCTGTAGTTCTGCTTGGCTCTTTAGCATTCCATCTCCAAAGCAGATAAACCAAATGTATAACAGAGAATAAAAATAGAATTAAAAATACCAGTAACCCACTCTAGTAAAGGTTATAATATGTCTTGATATATATTTAAAATCTAAGCTGAGTTTTCAGAAAGGTTATAAGGAAATTACATGCTGAACTGCTCTGGGATCTTTGGATGGAAAACACTACATATATTCTAAGTCATTGTTAACTACCACAACTTGCATACCATTAATTTGAGCACAGCCAATCCAAAGTATGCGTAAAATATGTTATAGAAGTATTTTAAATCAGGGCACCAATCCAGAGAATATTAAAGTATATAAGCTGCCTTGCTGTCTCTAGAGGTTTTAATATGACGAATTCTTGAACTCCTGTTAGCCTTGTTACAAGAGTTATGATGTAGTAACTGTTCATCTGAGCACAACCAGTAAACCTGAGTCAAATGGGTACTACCCTCCAGTGAAAACTAAGCATTGTTTTTTCTGCTTTTTTTGTTTGCTTCTTTCTTTCTCAAAAAAAAAAAAAAAAAATCAGTTAAAATTTTCATTTCAACACTACAAAGAAGTTAAAAGATCTTGGTTTGCCTGCTGATTCAGAAGACTACATCAAAATGGCTTTTTTGTTTGTTTTTTATATCATTAGGGAGTTAAGGCATTCTTTTTCTTGTAAATATTTTAGAGAACTAAATATCTGCACAAATTATATTGCTCACTGAAATAAATTCCATTACTTTAAGGAAAACATGGTTTGCTACAGCAGCCCAAAGAAAACCTACGTTATTTATTTTTTCCTTTGAACATCATACCAGCTACATTCTGAAATAAAACTGTGTTAGGGGAGAGAAGAATATATACAGTTTTGTCTGTCAAAGTCAAAAAAAACATCATTAAATTTTTCAAAACCTTTGTCAGAGGCAGAAGTGTTCTCTCTGAGGGGAAAACCAAAACAAAAAATAAAAAATTACCCCTGTTTAAATTTCTTCTATGGGATTTTACCTTTTAAGTCTTTTAAAGCTCCTTCCTAATCCACAGCTATAGAGACATTTCAAACAACAGAACTCAAGGACTAAATGTTTTGTGGTTTATCCTACATGTGGAATCATTTACTTAACAACCAAATTGCTTGTGATATTAAGAAATTATTGTATGATTTCTTAGCACTATCTTAGGTGTCAAGAAACATTCTTTTCCCACAGAAAAATACTGCAGCTCATAATAGACTCCACTGCTGTGGGTCTTATGAAGTTAGCTGGATTTAAGTGTTATTCCTGAACTTGAATTAGCTGTGCAATACAAATGAACAGGGCAGTCCTTAGCCATGTCATCCATGGAAGGAGCTGGCTTTCAGAAACCTACAAAGAATGTATCTGCCTCTGAACCAGCCACTGCTGTTAGTGATGTTTCCTAAGGCTGTCTGGGGAGACCAGTGTACTTCTCACTCTGATACAGCCACACCACTCTCAACTCCATTAGAAATTATCTTTGCTGATTCTGCAGATCAATAAAATCTTACCTAGCTCTCAATTGCTGCATTATTATTCGTGTCATGTGTACTGCCTTAATGTGTTCAGTCTGCTCTATCATTGCTCAAGCTCTTCATGCGTGTATGTGTGTGTATATTTAAAATTCAAAAAAGGATCATGAGTGACATTCACTTTCTAAAATTGCAGTGACACAGCTAAACGTGGACCAAATATGCACTCACAGTAAAAGCTTGCAATTATGTATAAAATACTGTAAAAAGTTAAATCTAGCACAGATAAAAATCACTAAGGATTTAGTGTGAATTTTAACCCAGCAAACTACACAATTTGCTCCTTTTGAAAATCTTATAAAACAAATACTAGATGAAACAGAAGTGATTTTATAGAATTCGTAGAACCTGCTTTACAAGTATAAAGAACATGTACTATTTATCTGCATGTGAAAGTAATTAAAATTCAAAGCATTAACATGAATAGTAAGAATAGCAAGAACTTTAATGGGTCCCTGTGGAGCACAGGCTAAGCGGGTTTGTTTGGCTAAACTCTCTTTCATAAATATAACTGCAGTGGAATTGTGCACACAAGAACAATAAAGCAGCACAACTGCCTGGAAAAGAGAACCAAACAAAGGTGAAGCAAAAATGTATGAATACATTCAAAAACAGTGTACCAAATACAAATGAGAATTAAAGATGACTGTATCAGCATGTAGTGAGGAAGGCAGCCAAACAAGCGTTGCTGTCTCTCAGCCACTACCTTTATCTCTTGCTTCCTGCCTGTTTCATGTCACAAAGCCATGGCAAAAGCAATAAAAGTAACTTCTGAAAAAATATCAGATACATACCACAACCTTGTACTGAGACATTAGCACATAGGAAGCACCTCTTCTGGATGACAACTGAATAGACAGTCAAAAGACGTTTCCCTGCAGTCCACCACTCCTGATGCTGTAAATGAACCTGAGCTGGCTGCTTGTTAGACAACTAGTTTGCATCAAAGCAAGCAGTCCTCCCTCAGAGGAGCATCTTTTAACAACCTCTTAAGTGTTTTAAGCACCAATTTTCCAAATATGCTCCAAGGACACAAAGGAAGTCAGTCACTCCAATCCCTGCTTTAACTGCAGGATTTGATTAACCATCCAGAACGTATTACCCTGGGACACATGACAAGCTTACATCTCTCTATCTCCACTGCACGGATTTTCAAACTGTTTGTGAAACAGCTCCCTAAGGGCTATATTACAGCATGGTTTTAAAGCACATAGAAATGAGTGACAGTTTGCTGTAAAATGTTACACTTTAACCCAAAACACAAGTCCCTGAATCATAAAGAGCTTGGACACAGACAAAGTGGGGCAGGAAACTTGGAGAAGTTACTGCGAAAGTTGTCCCAGCGTCACCCTTTCCTGCTTAATTTCAGACATCTGAAAATACCCTTCAATGCTCAGGTTAGATCCACAGCTGGCTTTCAGACCACGTATTTTCCGGCACTTCGCAGTCTAGTACAACGCACAGCCTTTAACTGGGACTTAGACTTCCATTATAATGTGTGGAAAGATTTGGTAAGTACAAATGGCTCTACAAAAAACACAGTCTTGGAAAAAGAAATATGAACTAAACTGAGGAGTCGTGTCTGTGTGGAAATCATGGTCTTGAGCCTGCTCCTGGAATTTGGTGTCTCTAATAGCCACTGCTCAAAAAACACAACCAGAAGAGCAAGTGGTGGCTTTTCAGTTTCGTCCTATAATTAAATGGTTGCAACGTTCATTTAAAAGTGTCTTAAATGAACGTTGTCCAGATTCACTCTCCTCTTGAGACATTCTGAACTTCTTGTCCTACCTCCAGTTACCGTGTGGGCTGCTTTAATCACTCTTTTTTAAAACTGGGTTTTGAATCTTTGCTTCAACTAATATTTACTTGCATAACATTCAGTAGAGCACAGACTGAAAGGAAAAATGACAGTGACTCTGTATTTTAAAAAATGCGTTAAATATTTTAACTTGTCCTAAGTCAAAATATTCAAATCATTTCAACATGTAGTAAATGTGCATGCGTAGATGCAAAGGCACAGTAACAATGTCTGCATCAACAAAACAAAACCCAATAATATTAATTTCAATTATCTGTGGTGAATTGCACTGAGGCAACACTGGAAATCTTCTACTCACACGTTTATATCGCAGCAGGTTCCTGCAGTGTAAGAGCCTTAAGAATAATAAAACAAATGGCTTTCTGATTCAAGAGATTAGCCTCTAGCTCACATAACCATTATTCTAGCTATAATACAACTCACATCTGGTTAAAAGAGATGTAATGTGCAGAGAGGGTCTGTCCATCATGCAGGTCTGATGCATTAAGTCTTTATTTTTCCTGTTCCTATATATTTGCTGTGCTCTAAGGTTCAACAGTGAATGTGAATGAAGGTCTCGCAGCCTTTTCTTTTTTTTTTTTTTTGTAGCTTAGTGCTCAAGCCTATTCTATGAAACATAGAAAAAAAATCTCTTTTCTAAAACTAACACATGATGAAGATTATTATTTCTTATGTATTCTATTAAACAGGGATAGTCAGTGTTCACAGTAGGGTCATTACTCAACAGATATTTTGGTGAAGTATTTGCCTCAGTCGCACTGCTGACAAAATAAAGTAACAGTAGCAATGGCAAGTGGGCTTTTTTTTAAATAAAGATAATTATTTAAAGTGGCACTTTTGAGTCTCCTGCAGTGGTAGAGAAAGAGAAAATCTGTTTTCTTTCCAGTACAGACATGAAGAACTATAGACACAGTAAGGGCACCCTCAGGTAACAGCCAACACAAAAATACATATGAATGCCATGAGTTCTGTTTTACAACTAACAGAACTACACTAATCACTACATATGCTCATTTTCTGAATAGGCTCAAGCAGACTTTTTTTAGATAATAAAGAGGAGGAATTAATTTAGAAATATGAAAATACTTAATTCCCTGGTTTTTCTTGCATTCAAAAATAATGCTTAGAAGAAATCTCAGGCTGAGTCATACGTGTGCTTTTAAGGCAAACAACAGGGCAAAACTAGGGAGAAGATAAATCTGGAGGAAGTCCTGTGCACAGTTTCAGGAAAAGGGTAGAGAGGATACCACACTGAGAACTGAATGAACAGCACTATCCACTTCACCTGAAGGATTACAGTTTGCCCAGTTAAGTTAATGGGAAGAAAAAGTTATTTTAGAGTGTGCAAGACTATCACTCTACCTTCCATAAAATAGAATGAGTTAACTCTAAATTCTAGATAGTCTCCAATAGCTGGATGGGATGTCACAAGAACATTAAAACCTCATTAAAAATTAAACTGCACTGAAACCCAATCAAATATGAGAATCAAATAAGTGAACCTCCCACTAAAATTATTTGTCACTTTTCATGCAATAATGACAGATTATTCAGTGTTTTATTGGGTTTGTTGCTGGTAGAAGAGGAATTGACACAACTCTACAGATGAGGCTGCAGAGAAAGCAGCCACACTGGGAGAAAGAGTTGATCAATAGCAAATCTGGGATAATGCCATGTGTAACTTTTTTTTTTTTTTGGTACAAATTAACATGACAGATTATGAGAATACCTCAGATGGAATATTAGTAAAACATTCAATACAGTTATTCCAGAGTCTTGAACTGAGGGCTAGTCCAGCTGTTTGAGTCATACAATCGAAAACTGGCTGTACAGTCATACACAAAGGATAACGGTAAGTGACATAACATCAAGCTGAAGCTTTTATCACATCACCACTATCCCAGAGACTCATATTAGCCCTATTCTGTCTAACAGCTATATTGATTAATTGAAAGGAATATGCCAAGAATAGAGCAGCATGTTGGTCAAATTCTTAGTCAATAATACATCTCATGGGCACCACTGCAACCGAGAGAAAAGATTCAGGAAGGTTTCAGTATTGCCAGAATAGATTTTCAGCCAGGAAAAATACAAGCTAATCCATCTATGAGAAAAGAAACCAAAACACAGCAGTAAAATAAAAGTGAACATTCAGTGGAGCATTGTGGTCACACAGGATCTGGGAGAAAGCAAAGAAAGGAACAGGGGTGTATGACCTCGTCAGGGGTCGGTTCTGCGGAGGCGCGCTCGCTGCACTCAGCCAGTTTGCTCCCAGGGGCTATCAGCACAGCAGCTCCCAGATGTTCACCTGGAGATCTGAGTGATGATATCAAACCTCCGAGGGAAGGCGTCCTGTCCTCCTTCCTACACAGCAAATGCACTTGGGGCTGTGTGCCCTCCTGGCCTCTAGCTGTCCATAATGAACTTATCAGATGTCTTACCGCACATCTCTCTGCTGGAGCATTGACTCAGGTGTATCCTGTCTCCTGGCAAATATTCTGTGGCTGGAGGCCCGCAGCCAATACAAACCATCAACTCCAAGGAGCGAGAATTGAGTGTCAGAGAGAGAAGGAACTCAGATGATGTTGCTCAACAACTGCTTTGTGCAAAACGTCTGCAAGTGTTTTGCTTGATCTGCTGTGAACGTCGCTGAGCAGAAGAACCACTCAGCACTTGATCTCTTCCCAAAAAAAGGAAGGAGTGGGAGAAGAAAGGCATTCAGACAGAGAAGGTAACATGAGGATCACTCCTACATCTAATTCAGCCTGAGGAGACCTGAAGCTGTTGGCAGCAAATGCTTTCAATGATGAACATCAAGATGTGCAAACCTGGTTAAGAGAAGGAAAGAGAAAATTGGCCAAAATAGCTTAAGCAAACAGGAAAGTAAGTAATTTTTTTGAACGGCTCAAGCAGGTATGACTTTTTAAAGTAATAAATTCATTTTAAAAGGAGTAAAATCTCACAGATCAAGCAATTAACTACACGTTTTTAAATAAATTAACATTTTTACCTTTAAAACATTATTACTGAAAGCACATATGGTGAAATATTTCACAAACCTTATGGTTTCCCTGTAAGCATTATGGCATTTCATAGAGAAGAGAAAGCTAGAAGAAAAGAGAAATTTCCTATCTTTCAACAGGAACATTTTGGGGTTTGTTTTTTACTTGCCTAGTTATGTGCTTTCTTTTTGCTTGCTTCATTATTAAAAAGAAACTCATTTACTGAGCTCTGAAGCTGTGAATCTCAGCTGAAGGCAGCTTACTTGAGGTCCACAGGCAGTCCTGGGCCTACGGCTGGAAACCCCAGCCCACGTGGCACCTTACCCTGGCTTCACAGAAAGCACATCAACACATGCCAACCCAGAACAATCTCGCTGCTGAGGCCCAGCAGTGGGCTGCTGCTGAGAATAAAATAACCACTTGCAGGCCAAATGAACAATACTACATCCAGCTACCTAGTCATCCCATCCTCCAAACTATGATGAAGGAAGCTTATCCAAATCACGTTCACAGCAAGGTCTTTGCTAGCCCAAAGAACTCTGTTCTAGATATTATTTTGGTGCCTATTCAAAGCATCATGGTGTAAGTAAACAGCCTGAGTGCACTGGTGATCTTCCACTCCAAACTCAAAGACACATGATCTTTGATAGCATGATCAGTATAAACCTCCTCCTCGTTCCCAGACATACCTTAATAAATTTCCAGTTGAAGACTGATGACATGATTGGGGTAGAAAGAAAACAAATTCATCTTGTGTTAGTATCTCAACAATACACAAACGTGCTAGGTTGTGAAAAATAAACCTATTTATCGATCCTTTATTGTACACATACTAGTGTTTTCTGCACTGGCTTTGCAACCAATTGGTCCTATGGTTATCCCACACTTTTGTCAATAAAACCTTCACATTCACACCACAATGGATTGCATTGCTAGAACAATATACAGTGCGTTCAACATCGTATCATGTGTGAATATTTGCATCAATCAACAAGAACATTAGAGAAATATGCTTCCTAATATGATATTTTTCTTAAAGCAATCCTCTCATGTTATTACCTCTTACAGGTGTAAGTTGTTTGCTTTGTCATTTAAGAAACTGCTGCTTCAATATTTTGGAATGCATTGTCAACACTAAAGGCTGAAGAGAGCAATATTGATAGCACACTCCAAAACCAGCACAACTTGATTAATGGCCTCTATTGCAATGAGGAGTCACACTGCAGTGCTATGGATTTACCTTCCTATGAATGTAAAGAAAGTGAGAAGAATGAGAGGAGGACAGCTGTGTGTATAAAGGGCCAAATCACAGACTCTCAAATAGTGGTATTTATTTCACAAATTAAAGGGGGTTTTTTGTTGCGTTTTTGTTGCTTTTATCTAGCCCTGGAACTGATGGAGTCATAAATTTAGTAGTCAACAAACCTTATGGAAAGATGATATTAAATCTTAAATTAGCATGTACTAAATGAGATCTTCATCATGGGATTCAGTGCCAAAGATATTTGCATTGTTTATCCAACATCACACATATCTTTGCAGACAAAGCTAAAAACACTGCAAGAAAATTCTAATTTCTTTCAATTTTAGAATAAGGAGTTATAAAATGTTAATTAGATACTCTGAGAAATGGGAAGTAGTTTAACATTTTGGATATATTGAAGTAATTCAGAAGTAAAGACAACTAACTTACGTCACCTAAATATATTTCTCTCTTGAATGTTAGAAGCATCCACTAAAGAACAAACATTAACTCTAGAATCCTCACTAAATGAAGCAATTTTAATATTTTTTAAAGCAAGCCAGCCATGACAATTGAGGAAAACAGCACATCTACATTAAGTATATAAGCTTAAGAAGAGACACATCTATTCCTCATGGCTTAATTCAGTAACCATTCTGAAAGGCTGCCTTTGCTTTTACCCAAGGCTCACTGTGTCTTTTGTGTTTTCTCTGTCATCCTTCTCAATGACAGCATTGGATCACAGAGTTAGAGAATGATTTAGCAGGTAGTATCTCAGGAGCAACCAGTAATAAAACCACCTGCCTCTCATCTTCTTTGAAAGGCAGATTTGCAGAAGACCTCATCCCACATCTCCCCATCACTGATGTGCTTACTGAGGAGGCACCTGTGACCCAACAGTCCACACCATTTCAGTTCCTTGAGTGGACAGAAACATGCACTGAACAGTGCAATAGAAGAACTTGGGTCTCACAAGATTCAGCTAAAACCAGTCCCCCTGTTTGAATGGCACCATTTTAAAGGTACACACTGGCAATAAAATTCAGGGGTTATAGTATATTAGCTTAGGGGCTAATCAGCCTTACACGTTATTTACAAGATACAAGAGATGCTACACTGGTGTAACTTGTATTTAATAGAGTGGCCAGGACTGTGCTCAGTTTGGACTACCAATATACTTAAAAGAAAGGCAACAAAAATACTACACAGTTTATAAACACAAACTGTGAAAAGGCTTAAAGGGGTGTGTTACTTGGTCAAAGACAAGACAGCTGTGGAAAGCAGTAGGAGAGAAATGGGACATAGCAGTCTTCCAGCATCTAAAGATCACCATAAAGGTGACAGTGATAAATATTCACCATGTCTGCTTGCAATAGAACTAGAAATCATCAGTTTATCTTGCAGTAAAGAAGATTTAGCTTGGCTACCAGGAGAATCTTTCTTCCCCTAAGGATACTGAATCACTGAAATAAGACACGGAGAAAGCTGTGGAATCTATTTCACAGGTTTAGAAGAAAAGTATAGATTAAAATTTCCATCAGAGATAGAACAATGATCAAGACCTGCATTTGTATATTCAAAGCTAATATTTATTTTTATAGTATCTCTTGTGGGTCAAGAGTTGTTGCATCTTAATATCTGTGTAAATTTTAAAACCTAATGAGCGTTTATATTGATTAAAACAGAAGAAACAATTTAAATACAGAGAAGTCAAATAAACCCACTTGCATACACTGAGCTAGAACCCTTATGCTAACACATGCAGTAATTCCCCTGTTTGAAGTAACTTATTTTTGTATTTTAAAGTGGATCTTCACCTTCTTTAAAAACTAAAGTGTACTCCTTTGAAGACCTTTGCCTTAAGTCTAGTTCTTACCCATTTCCATATTTAGTTACCTATTTGATGGCCTTTTAAAAATTTTTCTCAGTGTTATATAACTTCCCCCCCACCACCACAGACCACATATTTCTTAAACAACGTGTGCAGTCTCCACAGCTTCCAGAATCTTATTAGCAGAAAACACTATCTGGTCATAGAGGTCTATCACCTATCAAGGGAAAACAGAAAGAAAGCAGGCTAATACATAAGGAAAAAAGTGAAATCCTTTCCAGAGTATCAGAGAGGAAAAGAAAAAATAAAAGGGGAGGCAATGAGTGAAGATAGAATCATTATCACACCTCTCAACCACAGTTTCTATTGTATGCTAATTCTTTCTAGAAAATATACACAAAATTATTACAGTGCTATTGATTTGTACCAATGAAATGTCACCAATAACTTTTTAAAAAATCAGCATAATCCCAGCTATTGTACTTGTATTGGCCAGTTTACTGTTTTTTATCGTATAGGTGTGGCCCCTAAATGCACCAAATACCCCATGGCATAAAAAGTTTCTTGTTCCAAAAACTTGTGATTTAAGTGTAAGGCAAGAGACAACAGCCAGCTATTACACACAGGCAAGGCAACGTACAGCGTAACGGGGGGGGTTGAGTCAGGCAAGGTCGACCCTTGCTCTTCACTGCTCGTGAAGAAGTAGGGAGGGCCAAAGAATTTTTAGCAGTAAGCTTCCTAAGAATATAATTTCAGGTCTTGTAACAAACTGAAGCGCGAGATCAGATCCCTAGATTTGAGACCACTACGCTCGTGCCTGTGCATTTTTATACGCATCTCAAAAACAACCATTTTTTTACAGTCAAAAGGGAAAAGGACTTCATCATTTTCTGCTCAGGGGAGTATGTGCACATGAAGATCTCATGCATCTATTTGAAATTATTTCTTCCGTTTTGACATTCAGCTATTCTGAAAACTTGTTTACACAATTCTTTATCTCCTACATCAATTAAAATCAGAAGGCTCAGGGAAAGTTTGTAGTTCAGGAACAGAAGTGTGTAACTTTAAGTCCCTTGAGAAAAAGGGCACATACTCACATTGCTGATGTGAAACAAGATGACAGTTTTCTAAGCTTATTTTCAAAACCAGAGGGAGAGATCTTTCCCTTTGCAGTATTTAAAGAGGGCAGTACACAGTCATGTACCACAGGTTTTGAAGGGTACAACTGCACATGAAAGGCCAACCTTTGAGCCTCTACCCTGCCTAGAAACAAGACCCAAGGGACCATCTAGCCACAGTACACCTGTAGGAACAGTGCATCTGGATCTCTTCCACAGACACAGAACAGGGGCCAATTCCCAATACAGAAACTCCCAGATTTTTCTGTAATTCACAGAAGTAAAATCACTCATCTTTAATTTCTCCTCTGCTTCTTGAATACCAAATATATGGATAAAACATGGATGCTCTCCAAGAAGCAGACATAGACTAAAAATTCATGCACTTACAGCAAATTTGAGTTCTAGTTTGCAACACAAGGTAGAAAACTCAACATATGCTATACATAGCTGAATCTGAGACGTGAAAAAATAGATTAATGAGCAGAGAAAACAACAGTGTCGGAGAGCCATTTTTGTAACTCTCCATGCATACAACATGCACGTATGTGAGACTTCCACTGATCAAGTAGAAGCTGCCTGCTGGGGACTTCACAAGGAAACAAAAACTGTAATTCCTTCCTTGCTAACCGAACCTTCACCAAAGCAGGGAGTGCAATATCTCCATCTCAATTTAGCTTCTACTTCACTTTTAACGTGGAGAAAAACATTTTAACAACCCAGAAGTTGGTCTAACCTTATCAGATAACCTCTAACCAAGACTGTTTTCCAAAAACATTCACTAAGCCTTCTAAATTGAGCTAATACTGCCATTGAGTTAATATGACTTTGTACATGTGTAGACAACTTCTTTTAAAAGAAACTGGGTACAGGTCAGAAATGAGAGAACAGTGAACACAGGTCTGCTAAGTATTTTTGAGAGACAGGGTAGAAAATATAGATCTGGCATTTATACTCAACCAGATTATGGGATAAAATTATAGAACAGGCTGTGGCAGTCATTGTCATAGTCAAATTTCCAGTAAGGAAAAATGAAGATATGATTTTATCTGCTTTACCTATTGCTTCTCTCTTTGGAAAATTACATGCACAGAATAGGTTCTCTTTCCTTTGTACATGGGTGCTCCAGAGGTTGCAGTTGCAGTAGTGCCAGTTGCAGTTGAAAACAAAATTCCATCAATTCAGGAAAAAAAAAAAAAAAAAAAAAGGTTTAACAACCTTTAACTACCCTTTAAGGTTGTTCTATAATAAGGAAGAATGTCAGCTGTCTCCTTTTACATTCTCAGTAAATCTGTGTCCCTTTTACTCACCATCAGAATATAAAATAATCCAGGGCCTCCTATAAGCAGATAACTCCACACAAGATTTTTTTTGAAACTTCTGAATGCAATTGTGTTAGTTTTAAAATGGCATTAATATACCTGCAAATAAAACGTACTTGTACAAAGCCATAAGAATCTAGTTGCTAGTCAGAAAATTGTGATGCCACTAGGAAAACTAAAAGTAAAACGTTATTCTCTTCAATATGAATGCTTCACTAGTATTTCCAGATGGTTACTTAGCTAATTCTAATATTTTATTGAATAGTAAATTCCATCCCTCCCAAAATGTTCTTTCCAATTCAACAATAAAAATGTATATTAGCTTTTCTTTTTGCCCTCCTTTAAAAAAAACAAAAACAAACAAACAAACAAAAAAACCCCAAACCAAAAACAAACTAACAAAACCAAAAAAATCCCCAAATCCAACCAATCAACCCTCCAAACCCATAGAAACTGTAGAGATCATGGTTTTGGCCAACCATATTCCTCAGACCTTTGTCATGGTAGGAAACTCTTATTCTGCATGAAACCCAAAAAGACTTCCTGTAAGCAGGCATTGCTTTTAAAGCTCTTGGTTCTTCCATTGAAAGGGAAAAGGCTGATGTGAACTGTGATCACCACCTCCTCAACAGTCTCCTCATCAAGATATGACTGGGTGGTTGTTAAGAGCATTGCAGCACTGGGAATGGAGTGTGTTGGAACAGGTCCTCATATTGCAAAAATGCAGACAGAAGCCACTGAAAACACTAGAAGGAAAGATACCCACCATAAATATTTCCTTCGATTCAGTTTAAGATTTCTAAGCTCTTAAAATTCCCACTCTTTCTTAGCTTGCTCCTGATGAGCTGAACTAGTTGCACGTCCTATTTACTCATATTTAGCATGCTTTCTAGCAGTCCTTCACTTCAGCTGCACGTCCAACACTTATCAGCAAGAAGGCAATGGCAAGACAATTCAGAATATAGAGACATTTATCATCTAAATGAGTTCAGAACATACTTTTTACTACTGTTCAGTGCAAGAATAGCTGGAGGCTTCCCTAACTAGTACCTCAGAAGGAAGAAGACTCATAAAAGTTGGAAGCTTTTTTTTTTCCTTTACATTTCTGAAGAAATTTTGCCATCCTAGGGCTCTGTGCACCTGTCCCGTAAATTAATGCACAAAGATAAATAATTGCCTGTAGACATTGGCCTCAGCCCACTTGTTCTCAGCAACTTCAGGGAGGGGGAAAAAAGAAAATGGGTTTTGTAGTAAGCCCAGAAGTTAACAAACCTACATTCTTGTAGTGCAAAGGAGGAGAGGCAAGATCTAAAGCTGAGGACTCCTAAATGAGAATGTCCTGCAGCAGAATCCCTTCTTCGTACTGAAGAAAATCTAACTGAGCATCTCTGCTGTTTCCAGCAGGAAAGAAAAAAAATAAAGAAAAAATAAAGAAAAAAAAAAAGAAAAAGAAAAAAAGAAAAAAAAAGAAAAGAAAGAAAAAAGAAGGAAAAAAGAAGGAAAAAAGAAGGAAAAAAGAAGGAAAAAAGAAGGAAAAAAGAAAGAAAAAAGAAAGAAAAAAGAAAGAAAAAAGAAAGAAAAAAGAAAGAAAAAAGAAAGAAAAAAGAAAGAAAAAAGAAAGAAAAAAGAAAGAAAAAAGAAAGAAAAAAGAAAGAAAAAAGAAAGAAAAAAGAAAGAAAAAAGAAAGAAAAAAGAAAGAAAAAAGGGGGGCAGGGTAACATTCCAGGAAATCAGACTCAATCTATTTACAGGTCAGTAACTTAAAACCACATTTATTACAGTCAATGTTCTAAATAAAATACTGGATGTGAAGCAGTCATCAAATGAGACCCTGCCCATCAGCTTATGAGAAGTGCACACAGTCTTGGAGAAAAACAGAGGCATCTAGTTCCTCTCGATACTTTGAATACTGATCGGACATAGATGTCTGCAAGGTCTTTTAGGATGTTTCTGGTGTCAAATTGTTTGCTCATTTCCCCACTGGCTCAGAGCTCAGCTTTGACAATCACATTGCATGTGCACCAGTTCATCTCCTTTCTGGAGGAGATGGGGGGGAAATATCAAATTTCCTTCAAAGAGAAGTTATTGCCATGACTGAGAGGAGAATTTGTTCCACAATGCACTTACTCTGCCATGGACAGTCTTCCAAATGATTCCAGGCTACTTCCATGTCTTGATTGAATGAGCTGGGCATCTACTGCATTGTGTCACTATCATGCTACAAAAACACACCTCTAACAGATAACAGTTCAGTCCTCGCACTTTTCTTAGAAACTACCTTCTTGGAAAAGAAGAGAGAAAACAAAATAATACTTGATAGCACCATGTACAAGCCCAAGGAGAAGAGAGTTTGATTTCTTCTTCCCCAGAAGTATGTCAGGTCAGATAAATCTGGCCAGCTATGAGGAGATGTAAAGATAACTTTCAACTGCAGATTGTGGTGGTAATACCACTCAAAACTAATTTATACTTAAAAAACACAATAAAAGACTCTCAGGGCAGCATGTTTCATGAACAAGGATGCTGAGGAACAATTTAACATTGGTCTGTATGTCCCCACTATTTAGCTGTACCAAGTTTTGTTAAAGGCCGCATGCTAATCCATGACCCTCTTTATGTGGGGCCAAACCTCTACATCAGACATAAAGGACCTGATGCCCCAAACTGCAAGAACACCGGCCTTTAAGGTTAGAGAGAAGGGTCTAGGGAAGACCTCTCATCTCTTCCTCCCTTTATGCTACCAGTAAAAGAGCTGAAAGCTCCATACATACAAACATCTAGCACAGAAATGAAGCCCAGTTGAGGGAAGCATCTTCATCTGACTGATACACCGAGAACTTGTAATATTTATCCTTCACCATTTCTAAATGGTCTCCTAGCTACTCTTTCCAGCACTCTTTCATGAAAAACAGGTTAGGATACAGAAAAGGATGACCTCAATATCTACCTCCCAGCAATCAGAATCTCCAGACATGGGCAAGTACCACATTGCCCCAGGTCCTGAACACCCAAAATAGCAAATGAGTGCACACAGGCAAGTGCAGACAAAAGGGGACAAAATACTGACAGACTTCTTCATATTATTTATGTGGGACCCAGTATGTTTTACAGGAGACAAGTATTACGATCATTTTATAAATTGTAAGTTTTGACTTTAAGACTAATTAAGTCAAAAAGAAAATCTAAGAGAAGAAAGAATAAAGAAAGCAGTCATCTGTGAAGAGATAAAGAAACTTTTAAACTAATACAGTTATATAAGGGACATAAAATCAGGCTAATTTGTGTAACCACACAGGATAGCAAAATTAAACCAAGGTTAAGCTAGACAACTCACAGATAGGATATCAAAATTAGATACATCTGTTTACATTCAATTTTCAACACTAAAAATCCGAATTGTAAGCAGTATTTATCTGTAGCAGGTTGGCCACCTGTTGTATGTCAGAACCCCTACATCAACATGTACTTCTTGACAAAGTTAAAAAGTGTATGTGTATCTACACCGTTATTTCAATAATGAACCATGGACTTTTTTTTTTTTTTTGCACTACATTCTACGTTTAATAATTTAATAATTTAAGTGTTTTAAGAGGCAGTTGTTCAATGTACATTATTTTTTTTGAGGTAGGTTTCTTGATCTCCTCTTCATTCCCAACTTGCAGGGGGTCAGTATGACCAAGTAAGTGCAGTCACTGCAGAATCTCAGGTCAGGACTGAAAAAACACAGTTACTGCACTGTAGGCATTCAGTGAAATTATTTAATTATCCATATTTTCTAAATAATAACGAATAAAAAACAGTAATGGACAAATTATTATTAATGTAATCAGGTATATTAAACCCTATTCTGTAATATAAAAGCACCAGAATGTTGGCTAGGCATCAATGACACTCAATTCTGCAACAAAAATACCAGGTCTAAACACATATGTATTGTATTTTATAAGGGCGATGAGAAACATATGGGCAACAGCCGTAACATGCACCATCTACACACTTGGGAAAGAATGTGTCAATAAGAAAAGGAAGGAAGTGTTCGCTTTCACTAGCCATGATGACAGATTAAATTCATCCCTTCTGATTCCATGGAAACTATGAACTTGTTGAGGGATCGAATCTGACACAAGTGAACACCAATGTTACACTCTGGTTCTCTAGGACAGCAGCAACTTGTGTTCTGCTGCAGAGCTGGAACACTGCATTATGCTCCACATTCAGTAGAGACATTTTTTCGATACAGCCATCTAAAAAGCTGAGATTTGTACACTGAGTAAGAGGTAAGATGCATTCTATTTGAGATTAAAATGCTCCAGTATCTTAAAGTGTTAAGACATATAATAAAACCTGAACAGCATTCAGATTTGAAGGCTGTCAGGAAGTTTTTGCAGTTATTTCTGCATCCATCAGCCATATGACTCAAGATGATCTGAAGAAACAAACAATGCATAGACGTTGTATGCACAAGAACTAAGGCAATACTATTATCAAAGTTGGATCTATTCCATAAAGTTAGCAGAATTATGACCAGTAATGTACAACTCTGAAAATTTAAAGTTGACCTCACAACTCAGTTTTTACTTCAGGTTTAAAAATTCCATAGGAAAAATAATTTTAAGACACTCAACTCCTTTAGTATGGTAGAAATCTGAAAAACTGATTTCCAAAATCACAGCCTTTCTTGCTGAGCAGCTCAATCAGGTGAAAAATGTAAGAGGTCACATGAGCCACAGAATTTCACAGGCTCTGCACAATTAAACCGAACATCTCGCACTGTCACTTTGGAGGTCTGTCCCCTACCTAGTGTATGCATGTTTCCATCTTGGGGGGGTGCACAACCTACAGAAGAGTCTTCACTGTGAGAATCGCTTCCCAAAATCAGCAGTTCAAAAGATGTATCAAATGCAAGATGAGAGACACCCACCCCACCCCAAGAAAGCCTTAAACATAAACACTTGGTGCACTCAGCTTAGCAAGATTTACTCCTAAATTTCATCTCTGTGTATGTGAAAGATAGGGTACTTCTGCCTTTAAAAATTTAGTAGGCAACTAAACTGAACATTATACACAGTAAGCATCTTAGTATTTTATTTGTTGCATCTTTTACACAGAATAAGCTTCACTGATATTTAATTCACTGCAGTATTCTGTTGATGTAGCAACAAAAGATTACATTATAAACAAAGAACAAATTTTTTACTTTAAAATTTTTTATATATATTTGTAGTTTTTTCAGTTGACAAACAGCATCACAATTACTGAAAAAAAAAAACCTGAAATAAGCATGTAAGCTAAGGCCAATTTTTTTAATCTCCAATTGATAGTTTTTCTATATTTATCATAAATATTGGAGGGTAAACTCCAGCCACTGAAAATAAACATATCTATAATTTCCTAGCAATCAGGATTCAAATAATGGAGAAAACATACGACAAAGTTTCTTTTCACTTAAGTTGACACCTGCAATCTATTTACACTATATATGTAAAAATTCCACAAAATCATGGAGGGTAAGGAATTTTGAAATAACCTGTTAAGCATTACTTCAAATGGCACTTTTGTAACTCAGGTCTGGTATTTTAAAATTGCTAAAACATTGAAAGACAATACACTGCAGTATGTCTATAACCAGTATTACATAAAAAAGACAAACTACTCCATAAAGTGTCACTGAGATGCTCAACCAAAAATAATACACATTTGTATCTTTATCAAGATAGATATTACTGTAAAAATGCTCACATTAAAAAATATAGTTATTATTGTTTGGATTTTCGTTAAACCTAGAAGGGACTAGAGGAGTCAAAGTATGAGGAATTCATATATAATGACATGCTTCCTCATTTTATAGCACTAATAAAAATAATAATAGAGAAAGCTCTATTATAAATCTTTAATAATGATGGTATAATTTCCTAGTATCTTTTAAAAATTTTACTATGTGGGTGTATGTGCATGCAAGTCTGTGCACATGTGTTTGTGTAGAGAAACACACAAACACACAAAAAATATCAAAGTGTATATATGTTACACATACACACATATCCATATTCCTGCATACAACGCTTCTATAATGCACAGAGTATGCAGGGAGTCTTCCATGTGACAATCGAGTGCCACATGTCATGCCTTCGTATTATCTCTCTTTTATCTTTTATCCAGTAAATGTAGTAACACTTTCATATTTGCCAAATACAGGTGTTAAGACTTTTAAAAATCATGAAGTGATTTAGCCATAACATCATACACAAGAAATAAATGATACTGCAAGTACTTCTGATCACAAGTTCAACATGAAAGTTCATCATGAAACAGAATGTAAATTATTCTAAAAATTAGTATTCAAAGATTAGTTAAATATTATGGCAAATAACTTGGAATTTGTAGAAAGTTTAAAATGTAATTCACATTACAAAGACTGGAGATACTTTATAGATAGAACCTTTAAATATGGATATGACTGGCATTTATTTTTAAGCTTACTTCTATTAGAAATAGACTTGTTTCCTGTACAGGTGATCCTTTGTCTATACCATATACAGTAGAAAAATAAATTCTTTAGCAACCTAGAAATAGTTTATAAAACTCTTGAAGTTTCATTTTCTTTGCTAAACATGCCAAGATTAGACTGACAACTATAAATAAAAGCTATATAGACAACAGGTAAAGTAGAACAAGTTAAGAATACTACAATTTACAGGACAGACTTTATTGTACTATTAATTCCTGTGTGCTTTGCAATAGCAATAGGGTTGACTTTTCTTTTTTGTTTGTTTTCTTAGAAAAGATAATTACTTGCAAGAATATAACACAATATCAAGATAATTTATAATATACATGTACTTCAAACAGCAGCCAGTTTTATGGTATCATAGTAATCTAGAATGATAATCCAAGTCAAAATTAGAAGTACAATACCTAGGACATAAGTGGGAAAGGCAATTTTTATTTTGGGAAAATGGAGCAAATCAAACTCTTAAAAGCCTTAATTCTCAAAATCATCTATTTACTATAATACATACAAGACGATCTTAAATCTTGTTATAAGTGAAGATTACAACAGTGACCATCATAAAGCTTTTTTTTTTTTTTTTTAAGCTACACAAAACATTCTAGCAGTTGAATGAGGCAAAACTGTTTTCTTCTTTGCAGACCTAAAAAGGTATCTTTTGAGCATGAAATAAAAAAAGCTGCTATGAAAAGTCTCACAGGTAGTGTTTATCTATGGTCTCCCCTTTGCTACAATTTGTAACCTTCTAAATTTTTTACCACTAACAAAATATTTAACCAAAAGATTTGTTTAAATTAAGCAGCATTCTTTTACAGCAAAATTGGTACCAATGTAAAAGGAAAATAAATGAAAAAAAGAGATAATTTAAAAATACGGTGCAAAAAAAAAATAAATCAGTCATTTGAATTTTTAGTACAACATACCACAGGAAAAAAATAAGAATACAAGTTTATGTGATTTTATATATAAACACTCCAAAGAGGTTAATTGTCAGTACCCAAAGTATTTATTGCTATGTATTAGCAATGCATTTTTTTATATCTTTAAAGGGTCACATAAAAATAGATTTAAAGAATAGATTAATTGAAGTCCTAGATTAAAACATTGTTTGGTTTAGAGAATTTTACTACAACAAAATTCATGTTTATGTATGAAAAGTTATATAACCTTATATGAAAATGTCATGAACTATTTTCTAAACACTACATGTATTCCCAAGTGGGAAAAATTAAAATATCTAAAATATATTAGATTAAAGTTTACAAGACCATCAATGATCTTTTAAACATGCAGCTGTTTACAGAATTAACAGTTTTACAAAATGTTTAGTTCAGTAATGGAACATAAAGAAATAAGTAGGCAACATCAAAAATTTTGTACAATATATGAAACTCACTTTTACAACAAGCATGTCCTTGGTATTGTGCTGTAAGAAAGAATAAGCAAGTTCACCCACCCTTAACAAACTGTCCACAGGTTTACTTACAAGTAAAGATGGATGGTGAGGGATTGTAAAATTCTTAACAGTGCACGTTGCATTCTTCCATAAACCATCCTAAGCATACCATCACATAAGTAGCCAGGAGATTACAAAATAAACTATAGCTGGGCTTTAGTTGTTTACACAGAATGCTTGAATGTGAATAAAATTGCCAAAAATAGCATGTTAAATAACAAAAACAGCCATAAAGCAGGCTGTAAGCATTGAATGTTTCATAAATGTAATTTTTTAAATCATTAAATTTCTATAGAAAAATTTTATTCACAATATATTGTGACAAACCGTCACAGGAATGATATAGTGATTGCAATAAGGTATCATGCAGCAGCAGCTTTGTACTTTATAGCTATTCTTGCTTTTAAAAATTAAACCTCTCCAGTCATGCTTATCACATAGTTTTTATCTGCAGTGTGTACAAATGAGGAACACAGTACGGGATATAACAAAAAGATGTCCAATCAGCTGGATGGGAATTGTTTTTCATAAATATGAAGTACATTACTGTATCCTGAAACATGCATGTCTATAGCTTGTCCTTACTGTCCAGTGCCAGGCTGCCTGCAATCATCTTCTATTTATATAATACCAAGAGGGTCTGCTGGTAATTGTGACTGTATCAGCTGAGGCTGCAGGGGTGGTGGTAACTGCAGAGGTACCATTGGTTCCACCATCTGCACTGCGTTGGAAGGCGGAGGCTGACATGCCACTGGGTTAGGTGCTTCTACGATCTCCCCGTTGTAAAAGAAAAATTGACACTGTTGAATGAAGGTCTCTATAACCGACTGGTGGATTTTGGTGGTAGAAAGAAATTCTCTGTTTTCAAAATCAGGTCTCATCAAAGTAGGCCAGAAACAAATTGATAAGTTATCAGCAGTCATAAAGTTGGTTTTATATTGCTGACTAACCCTGAAATGAGAACAACATGCACAGAATGAATTAAAACTGTTATGCAATCACAAATATTTTTCATAGCTCTCTGACTGCAAGCATCATTATTAAACAATATCAAGATTTTTGTTACTTTCCTCCAGCTATTCATTAAAACAACTGTTCTTGGTTTTTTAAGCAATTATGCAAATAAAAATATAGAAACCATTACTTTTCCAGATTCAAACAGCTAACAAATATAAATCTGATTAACCTTTTAAACAAGACAAAATCAACATTCCACCAACATTTTCAAGTGATAACAATAAACTAACTTTAAATTTCAAAACCAGCTACAGGACTTCATAAAATTAAAATTTCCTCCATTAAAATGTCTAGAAGAAAAATGATAGAAATGGCTTCTGACTGTAGGCCAGTCAGATACTAACTAACATCTATGGCACTCACAGAAAAAGGCATCACATTAGATCACATGTTAAAAATAAATACAAAACCTAAAATGTCAAGTGTTGATTAAAGCACATCTCTGCAGATTTTTTCATACTAGCCAGCAGCAGAATTTGGCCAAGCTGTAAAGAATATCATCAATGGAAATTTCACTAATATCAACACACATTAATTTTGTTTTATTTTTCAACATATAATGCAAAGGTTTCCAACTGAGTTTCTCTTCCTAGAAGTTTCCTGCTTTTAAGGCTCTTCACTTATGATCTAAATTCATTACTACAATACTATTACAAGGAAAAAACCAACCAAACAAAAAAGGCACCACAAAAACCCATCCTGTTAATTTAGCATCTGCAATTAAATGCATCCTCAGAAAAAACACACGATTTTTCATAGTAACAGGCTAGAAAGAGCCAGGATATTTTGTTTTCAAAAAATACCCTGCATTCTCAAGTAACATCACAATTTTATCTAGAAGCAATTAGTGAGAGATACACGAAAAATCGTGGGTTAAGAAATCTGACAAACTCCTAAGATATTAATTCTGCCGGGAACATGTAATTCCTATATTACAGTAGACAGCACAAAGGTAACTGAGCTACAGTTATCCCACAGAAACAGACAGACAATAAAACTTCAGCAACTTGTCAGTTACATTTTTGATAATTAACAAGAGCAGACTGCAAGAATTTCTGACAGCTGGCTGTAGACCATAGATTCAAAAGCTGTGAAAACCACAGTAAACACTAGAATTAATGCTGTAAGAAAATATTTTCACTCATTTACAATGAATGTATAATGGTAACTATAATGGGTAGACTTCCATTTTAGCATGTGCATTACTTATTCCAAATAGTGTGAGGGTACACAAATATTGCCTTTCAATCTGTTTTGAGTAAGTCTGGTCCAAAGGATATTTAGATACTATTTCTGAGTGACAGTAATATTCATAATCTCTTTTCAAAAAGAATTATATTTTAACTTCATTTAAGGATTAAAGAACCCAAAAATATAAATGTAAGTTTACATTTTGCTTAACATTTTTATTAAAGAGTTTTCTGCTTATACAGAATTCTTCTGTTCATACATCCCTCCTAGACTACAGTCTAGGAATAGAACAATGAGTGAGATTTACCAATAATGAAATAAAATTTAAGTGTAAGATATTGTGATAGGACAATGAATCTGTCAAAGTTTTGAATCGGAACTGCCTGTACCTTTTACCTAAAACAAGTACAACGAAAAACACCAAAAGGGATTTCAAACGCTAATGGTGTTTCATTAGAGAACAAACTACAACACATTATAAAATGGGGAAAAAATAGCATCTATGTAATAAAACTGAAATAAAAGCCAAATAATCTATTTTGCAGACTGCTTTTTTCCTATCATTTTTTGCTCTGAATTTAAAAATCTTTCAAGGGGCTTCTTCAGTTGCATAGGCTAAAATGTATATTCTTCGAGATCCTTAAGCACCTCTAAGATTTGATTATGTGTTTTGGCTTCTCATGCACCTTTTTTCCCCCTCTGTCATCAGTTCACCGCTTGCTGTCTCTCATATTATTTCCTTAATCTGATCTAGTTGCAGACTGCTGCTGCTGTGGACAATAGGTGAAGTTTCATTCTTCCCCTCTTCCTTCTCCCTCTCCACCAACTTTTTGGCATCAGATCACAGGGTGGCCACACGCTGTCTGAGATCAGCTAGCGTATTCTACAGAGAATTCATTTCCCCTGTTTCTGTTTTCCTGTAGAACATGCTGCAGCTGCATAATCATTGGATCCAACAAATGATGCGGTAGAAACCTATGGCTAGAAGTGAGAAAAGGAGAAAAGCACCAAAACTCTTTCCTGGTTGCAGCTCACAACTAGATTAAAGTTGACTGTTCGTTATATTTTTTCTCTCCTGCATTTAAACTCTACCTCTGTCCTTTCTCAGGGTAAACAAAAACCTACCAACCTGTATGCCAAATCCTACCAAACTTTCCCAAACTGCTTCAGAATCTTTTTGTAAGCACTTAGCAAATATCTGTTCACCTTCTTTTATGTTCACTCAAAATGAAAAATGAAGAGTCTGTTCCTCTTGATCCTGCCACCTTCCTCCACAGCAAACTCCTCAGGACCTTCAGGCTGCAAGCCTGCTCTATGATCAGACTTTAAAAGCTGTACACCTCTGTTTTCCCAGCCTTCAGAAGCATATTATGCCATATTAGCCCTTATGTATAAAGGGAGTCATTATCAAAGAACAAACATAAAACACAACTAATATCAAAAAAGCCAATGTCAATCCAACACCTTCTTGTTTCAATTCCATCTTTAAAATTCACTTCTGCTTACAGTTAATCAACCAAGATTAGATAGTTTGTATGCTCTGAAAGGTGCTTATCACACTAAAGAAAAATTCATCTCGCTGTTGCTATTTATTATATTCTCATGGTTACTGGCCTCTTGTATTTCAATAGCAAACTCATCTGGATAATACTTGCATTCTTTGTTACAATAACCAAGTCCTATGCCCGTGGACACATCAAAATAATATCAATCGCCACCCACTATTAACTATACAATACCACATTTCTTACTCTAATGACATATGATGTAAAAACAAAGCATTCAAAACATCAGTTTGTGTTGAGAAGCCAACTCTTCCATTATGTACAAGAGTGGTTTAGCTCATTTAATGAACAATTCATTTGATAAACAACATTTCCATTTTAATTATATACTTGGAGTAATTTACCTCAAATTAATCTCTTACAAATAAATACAGACTGTAAAGAATTTAGGTACAAGTTTTCTTTAAGACCCTGTATTCACATATATCTACCTCTCTCTCTCTCTCTCTCTCTCTCTCTCTCTCTATATATATATATGCAACTGCTTACACTCGAGCAGTTTTGTTGAATGGAACGCAACTACCTGACGTTGCAAACGCGACACAAAAGTGACGGCCGTTCTTACTTAAGGAAAGAGTATTTTGTTAGTAGCGACCCGCAATATAAATCAGTCAGCACTAAAAGAAAGAGAGTGAACTGGAGAGCAAAGGCCAGTGTACATCACTTACGTTCTCCAGTAAGTTCTGTGATTAATATATTTCATTTCTCTGGAGATATGCATGCATTAGAACCTATTCAGGATTTTTTAAAATTATATTTAGCTCTTTTACTTGCAGCAATCCAGGTACTTGACACTGTACATTCAGCTGTGCTATGCTAACAGGTGACCAGCTGAAGACTTCTGACAATTCTGAGATTGCCTCTCTTCCACAACAATTTCTCTCAGGTCCCTTAATAACTATTAAAACATTTCAGGTAACTAATAGCCATGTCAAGTTTTAGCTGTTTTGTTTTACTTCAGATAGACACAAGCACATCTTGCAATTCTGTAACATGTAAACGCACAAAATAATTATATCCATTGATATCATTTTATCTATTTTAGGGCTGAATTAGTATTTGGCAAGACTGCAACAGAAAAATTGGGCAACTTTATAGTAGCAATGGTGCCAAATATTTGTTTGTCAAGAAAATCTGAGAACAGAATATACAAACCTTTTCTAATCAACCTTTAAGTCCTAGTCTCATTTATACTAACAGATGAGCAATGCAGCACGAAATTTTCAATTATAGTAGTCAATTCATTGTTACTAACACAATCTGGTTTGCAATTGTTACAATTTAAACAAAATTTTAGTAGAAAAATACTAAACCTGTTTAGATGTGTTATTACATATTTGAAGACATCATAGTTCACTGGGTGGAATTTCTTCACAATTTCTTTTAACTCATGTAGCCGTTCCGTCTTATCCATGATTTCTACAGAAATAAGTGACATTTTCTGACACATCTAGAAAGACATACTGAATAAAGTGTTGCTAAGTCTTTTTCTAGTATAATGGCACAGGTAAGACACACACAGAGAAATATCAAGTGAGAAAATATTTGTTAACATTCCTATCTGCATATATTATTGCATAGAGTAACTTTTTTATTGTAGGTGTAACTATCTAAACACAGAAATATTTTTCTGTATTTAAGTAGAATTATTTATCTGTGTTTAACAGCAAAGAAACACTTGAGTAGCTCACTGTTGACTTGCAGAATGATAACTAACAACGTGACAGCGTCATTTCTTGTTACATTCTCCTCTGCTGGCAAAATATTATGACTTAGATGTATCTGTAAGATTTACTCAGACTGAAGTTTCATAAAGATTTGGGGGAAGGAAGACATTTACATGAACTTAGAATATCTTAAGCTTATCAGTTACTGAAATAATAATAATAAAAAAAGATTGACCCTGGTGCAGCTATTTTAAACATACGGTTTAAAGGAGAACAGGGACTTTCACAGGCCCAAGGGACATTATTTGTGCTTCAAAGAGGAAATAAGCAACATGTAAGAAAGGACTATGGAATAAAATAACAATTTTTTAAAAAAACAACTAATGCTGCTGCTAAAATATCTGTGGAAAATACCACTAAATTACTGTAGAACCATACATTCTGCAGAATACACTTCTATTCCATGATGATTCATATCATCAAAAGGAATACAAGCTCACTGCTATTACGTGACTGCATCGCTAAGAAGAAATTTGAAGTACACTAGTATCATAGAAATAACGTTAAATATGTTCCAATATATCGCAAATATAAATTTAAAGCAGTATTAAATGGCATTTTAAAATAGTAAGTTCACTTATATTCTAAGCTATTGCATGTTTTGACTGAAATTTAACTGCTACATTTTTAAGAACAAATAAAACCCAACTAAATACATTAAACAAGCAACTTGCCTGAACAGTACAGCAGAAATGACACAAATAGGTATCTACAGATATCATTCAAAAATACAAAATTTCTAATGGACTACATATTAATTAAGTCCAGGCCAAAGCATTAGGTTTACATAAGTACTTTCATGTTCTGAACAAAAAAAAAACATTAAGAATATTGCATGTCACAGCTGTATCTGCAAAAATGCACAGCAGTCTTTTTCTGAAAGTTTGCTGCCAATACAAGGGAGAGGTTTAAAAAAATGGGAACAATTTAGTCATTTCACTTGGAAGTGTCTGAAAAATGTTTGCAGGGCAAACAAAATTAAGCAGTTCAAAAAGACTTTGAAAAAAAATCTAAAAGATAATTACTATAATATTCTATAGATATGCCTGATTTCTAAAGCCTACTTTGAATGTAATACTTTATGAATTCAAGGTTTTTTTTCCTTTGTTAACAACTGCAATACAGTTCCAAGAGCTTTCATCATATGCAGCACTAATGCAGAATGGAAAAAATACAATTTCTCCAATTAAATTTTCTAGGAGAAGGGGAAATAATAAGGTTCAACTTATTTAGAAAAAAATAACATATTACGTTTATTTCATCATATATTTCTGTTAATTTAAAAGATTATTAAAAATGTACATGTGCAAACAATTTAAAAAATATTTCAGTGCAACTAATCCTTTTAACTTACAATGAAGTAAAAATTGCAGTAAGGGACATCAATATAACACATTTAGATCAAGACAAGATTGCTTATTACTTACTTGATGTTTCTAACAACTCTTGATGCAAAGAGTAAGGAATTAACGGATCTGGCAGATCTGCAAAAAAAGCTTTAAGAGCCCCAGCCACTGCATTTACTGTCACTCCCATGGACTCTAGACTGATATTATGATCTGTAAAACAAAATTAAACAGCAGTGTAAGTGAAACCTCCAGCTATCATTCCTCATAGTATTCTATGAAAACAATAATTTATTCAAAATTTTGGAAACAAAAACATTGCCAAACATTTGTTAAAAAAATGCATGAAAAGGTGAACCTGTGGATAAGCTGCTATCACCTTGACCCACATGAAATCAAATATAAGAAAATCTGACAGTATAAGAAAACAGTAGGAGATTAGAAAAATAAAGTTGTCTAATTCTCCATGCAGACTTCAATGCTTTTCTATTTGCCACTGACTGGTTTCTTAATCAGTTTTGCCCTATAGTAACTTTTAAATTATATTTCCAAAACTTTTTTTTTTTTTAAAACTGGTACAGAGCACATCAATTCGCAGAATTAATGTGATTGTGTTCATGTGATCACATGAAGCCTTTTAAAAAAGGACAACAAAACTGTGACTGCACACGGTCATATAATCTACTCCTAGATTCCCAAATAACAGAAGCTTTATGTTTTATAGTTAGATTTTTTAAAAAAATTTAAATTCATAATAATAAATTCATGCCACATGATTTTTAAAACAAAGTGGAAGTACTGTAAGCTGCAGGACTTCAAGTATTTAAAAACTGAAATCTTGAAAATGCCAAGTTTACTTTTAAAAAATCTACTCCACTTGAAACTCTGGAACATTCTTTAACAAGGTGACCGAAGAAAATCTAGCATTATACTCAGATTATCTGAAACAGCATAGTGAGGCATAAAAAATGAGTACATTTTTCCTTATCATCTAGGAGATGTTTTACTGGTTTTCACAGGCTCAACTTCATGATTAACATCCAAGATTAAGAAGTGTTTTCACTTTGAAATATCAACTGAGATCATAAATTAAATGAGAAAACAAAAGGAAAAAAATAATGCTGACCCTCTCTTTTAACACATCAAAGTAAACAGCATAATCTACCCGCCATATTACAGTACATTCTAGCCTGAGAAAGGTTGTGTTACGAATTTATTATCAACACTTAATTGTTAATCCATGTTATTCATGAAAGCTTTCAATAAAACAAGTATCAAGAAATACTACATTTGGGGGGGATAAGAGGGGAAAGTGAATGCCTTAATGCCTAGGACTGATGAACTATTAACAGGAGCAGCGAGAACTGCATTTAAACTCTTTTAAACTCTAGAATACCACATAGAAAATATTTTAACAGCACTTAAAGCCAGCTATAACAAGATTCTATCCGATCTTTGGTTTACATAAAGCTTCACTGGTAATAACCTGGACTACACCTATACAACCTACCAGAACATTAAGTGCTCAGTGCTACAGAAGTCAGTTTGAAAGTGCAACCCTCTTATATTGCACTATAATAAATCCATGGAAAATTCAACATCTGTTTTGGCTTTAAATACTAAAATCTTTCATTACCTTGATCAAACTGTTTCTGAATGTTGTCTTGATCTGTTTTATTCCCACTAACACGGTAAAGGCCTTCAGTACACAATCCTTAGAAGGGGAGGAAAAAAAAATTCAAAACCAAGTTTATAAACTATTGAGCAAAACAGAGTCAGTCATAATTAATAATTCAGAAACCAAAAGTAGGAATACAAATCCAAAGTGCCTAAAAAGTAACATGTCAATAACTGCAGTGAGGTAGCACTACCAAAACACAAAATATCAGATCATGTAGGATAACAAGAAGCTGACTGCAGGCATTTGTGGACTAATTTTCTCAAAATTATTCTCTTCCTGATCTCTATTACATTGTTATTTGCATTTTTTTTAAATCATCAAAAATCTCAATTCTGGGTTTGGTACTCACAGAGTTAACGTTTTTAAAAACTGTCGTCACAATTTGGGCTTAACAACTTACTATGGCAAGCAATAACACACTAATAAAATACTCTGCAGAAAAATCAAACATTTGTAATCAATTCCTGATATTTTAATTTCATGGTGTAACACACTTCTGTATGAGTGTAAATTATCACGTCATTGACAAGTCTTTCTTTAAGAGCTGGAGGAAAGGGAAAAGGGAGAAGGGCATAAGGAAGTAGAGGTTCTCCAGGTTTCTCATTATTACTTTGTTTTACTTTGTGTTACGTAGTCACCATAATTACAGCAGCCATTCTAGGTAAATAGCATAAAAAACCCCCACACCTTTATTACGCGCACACACACACTTGCTCACTCCACCCCAGTGACTATGCTTCCTATCACATTGCTCTTTTTTGCCCACAGTTACTCACTGAATGAAAACGTCCATCCTGCTACTCTCGCCGTTACCCAAGATCTTTTTCTTTGTTAATTTAAAACACATTATGGAATACAAGCAGTTTATAGTTCCATAATTCTCCAAGTTACCTTTATGTGTGAAAAATTATCTATATGCTAGATTTCCATAACAGTACATGGTTCTATCTAAAAATTCACAGGTTTTAGAGCTTTATGAACTCTCTTTTTGCTTTTTACCATCACAGCCCAGCAATAGAATGCATTTTAGATTATTTGATCAATAAATACATAACTCCTCTGTCACAGCACAGCCACCAAGAAACACTAGGAATCCTGTTACAATGCTCAAAGTACACAAAGCACTTAACTGTTTCATATTGCTGGGAAATTTATACCAATTCATTTGATACCAACTCTTCTAACTCAATTCTTCCTTCTTAATGCCTTGACAATTCACATGTCTCTTCACTGGCTGCATCAAGGCTACTTTAGTAAGCTTTTCTTCAATAAATTTTTATACCTACCATTTAGCTTTCCAAATGCATAGCCAAGAGTTTTCTATTGTAAATATACACCTATACAGTCCTTTCAAAAAAACCTGAGCCTGATTCACTGACAACCTCAAAAGGCACCAGGATGCCACTAATTTGGTGGCAGAGGGCAAAAAGTGCTTTCAGTGATTCAATGGTTCCCAGAGCTAGAAGGGTGGTGTCAAACCTGTCTTCAAAAGAATGCCCTGAATGTTCTAAACACTATCAGAGACAGAAACACTTTGCATTCCTCTTTCAGAAGTTGTAAATAAATAAATACAAAAAATCACTGGTAGATAAGAACAAGTTAGGACTGAGATTCTCTTTGTTTAATATGGGAGAATTCTCAGCTGGAGACCCTACAGCTCCAGGGTATTCTGTGTTTTCTCCAACTAGTATTCAATTTCTTTCTGCAAAAAAGGAACTGAATGTGCTGCAACAGCATTTTCTGACAAGTCCAATCTAGTCACTGTTTAGTAGGAGTGTTTAAACCTTGAATACTTGAACTGGGCTGCAGACAGAGATGCTCTATTGCAGTATCTGAGCTTTTCTTTTTTCCCCTCCTCGATTTCATCGTGTAATAGGTATCTCTTTGTTCAGACCAGTACAGCTCTGGGAAACATAGAAAGACAACTTACAGTACTTCACAAAATTTTCAGGTTAAACAAGAAGATCCCTACTGAATTTAGGCATCTTCCAAAAATAACTAAGTGCTGCAATTCTGGAGTAAGCTCACTAAAATTTGTCTTTTAAATTCCTCAAGCAAAAATAATTTTTCTTGCTTGTATATTCTAGAAAGTAGCACTTCATGAAACAGTTGGCCAACTGTCATTATGCTGTTTCTCTAAGGCACACAAGGAGACAAGTTTAATCTGTTTGTGTGCATACACACAGCTAGAAGTAATTTTTAAGCAATGCTTCAATTCTCTCTGTTGTTTTTTATTATCCAAACAGGATACTAAATGCAATGCTTGCTACAACAAGATCTTCATCAAGCATAAGATACTCTAGTTCACTAGTTCTAGCTTTTAAACTTTTTGCATCTCTATAATGTATATCCATATCGAGAGAGAGAGCCCGCAACACCTTATTTTTTTCTTGACGGCTCTTTAAAAATTCAGTTCCTTCATCTGCATGCCTGTTGATTTTTTCAGAATTCTTATCTATGTTCTTATCCTGCTCCCCTTCTGGTCCAGCTGTAATTTTCAAGATATCGCTACTCAACACAATGGCTGTTGTAATATTATATCAGAATCATCTGATTCATTTGCTCTCTGTCCTGCTAGCTTTACTACACCTTCAGGTTTGAAGAATTGGATCCTTCTTATTTCATGTCACAATAGCCTATATTTACTTCAAGATAATTTAATTTGTCTAGACTATTCCTTTCTCAAAGTACTTCCTAGTACACAATAAATTCTCTTCTTGTGCCTTTTTTTGTGCTGCCAGTTGTGATCAGGTTCCATCCCATCTAACTAGAACTTCACATAGAGTTAAAGCATTTCAAAGAAAATGAGCAAGCTGGATCTGCACCTATATGCATACTTAGTTTGTATGACACTTCCATTCTTAGTCACCTACATATTTCACAACTCTTGGTTCCTCCACAGAACATACTAACTTTATCACAAGGGCAGACCAAAGTCCACCTGCTACAATATCCAGTTTCCACACCACTAACTAGTATGTGCTTGAGGAGAGAGGTAGGAAGAGCAGGAGGAAAAAAAACAAACCAAACCAAAACAAAACCAAAAAAACAACAAAAGAAAGCACAAACAACAAATACAGCTATTTTTCTTTGGTATATGCTCACAGCTTCTTGCAGATAGTAGCTTACGTAGGTTTTTGCATAAGGTGCTATAACAGCCACTTGGGGATTTATCCTCCACCAATTTGTCCAAACCCTTTTAAGTCATTTACTTGTGGTTTTTACAACAACCCATATCAAATGCAGTTTTGTAATTAGGAATGTACACCATGAAAGCACACTGAGTTCACACTCGGTACCAGAAGTTTTCATGAAATTTTTTTTTCTTTATTAACAAGAAGCAGTAACTTCTCTATTCTTTCCCAGCACCATTTAAAAAAAAAATATATATATCATTTGCCTTCCTCAGAAGTTTTCTCAGCTAATTCAGTCTCTCTTTATCCAAGAGTTACTATTATTGTCATACATAGCATCTTTTCCAATTCTTTTCTGCTCTAACACAGACTGACCCGAATTGTAAGCAGTATTCAAACTCTGCACATACCTCAGCACTACATAAGATGATTTTTTCCACGTATCATTCACTCTCATAATTCTATTAATTCTTTTTGCTTGCTTGATAGCAAGTACTGAGAGTTGAAGCTCAGACAGCTTTCTATGATGCTTTTAAAGCCTTTTCCTAAGTGACAACAGCTATGCTAATACTTAGCCTGCTGAGAAGTCACACAGTATCTGCCAACTTGACATCTGCAGCCAGGTTCCACTACCACTGTGTTGTCTACATTTCTGACTACATGCCACCTAGTCACTGCAACTCTGTCTCTCCCCAGCTTAATTCCTTCCCCAACAGTGACCAATCAAACTTTTCAGGAATCATTCTCCACTAAAATAGCTGAGACTACCATTCCCACACTTACCTTTGCAAATTTTGTCTTCTATATCATTCTGTAATTTTATTCCACAGACTGACCTGATGTACCTCTTCTCAACCCCTATGCTACTCAGACTACACAAGACTAAAGGAACTGCCACCTTACTGATCCAGAACAGTAATTTCTACATATACCTAGAATATATGTAATTACAGAGCAGAGAATCCAAACTCTTTTCAAGTCAGAGTCTAGCACTAAATTTGCTTATATAAAATACATCTAAAATTCTACATTTAAAGTGCTCCTATCTGTGCATATCAACACTGCCATTTAAAGATCCCTTACATTCAATTCACACGATGAAAACCAGAACCAAAAATAAGTGTCTTACTGCTTTTTGCAATAAAGTAATTTACAGAATATTTAAATGTTCAATAAAAAGTAAGCAGTGTAAGGAAATAAGCAGTACTTTTAGAAAGACTCAAAAAAGAGGAAGCTCTTATCCAACGTTGAATTAACATTTCTATAATGTACATTAACCAACTACTAAACAAGCTCTCAGTCATTTTATGAAGTGTCAGTCGATCACATTTCATGGTCTGCTCATTTCAAAAAAGGAATAAAAGACTTCAATTACTATGACATGACAAACATGCCTAGGAAAAGGTAGGTGCATTCTTTATTTCATTAAAAATGGGTGACATCTGAAGACACTCTAGTTTTCCATGCACATTAGGTGTGTGGTCACTCTGGGCCTGCAGAAAGCTAGGGGAGTAAGAGGAGCAGCATAAGCACCGTAACTACTCTGCAAAAGATACTGACACCTTGGTCCCATCTGCATTGTTTAGGAATTCTTTACATAATTCCCATGATGTTTCCTTTGAAGAGATACCTTATTAGCAATACAGCTCAAGTGCACAACATGTGTTTATGAATATTTCAAAACATATTTGTTTACAGCTTTGAGTGATTCTCACACACTAATAAATAAGTGTGTGTGCTGCTCTGCTCCTCCATCCGTCTGGTAGTCAGTCTTCCATTAGGAGAAACAACTGATGCCTGTTTTCCCCTCCTCTTGAGTCTGGACAGGGTTTCTTCCCTGCTGATTAATTCCAAAGTTGCAAAACACAAACCAGTGTACAGTTTCCTGACTGCTGAAGCCTATTCTATGTCAATTTCAAAGTGGTCACAGAAGGGACCCTCAGGACATCATCTAGCCCAACCTCCTGCTCAAAGAAGGGACAACATTGAATTCAGATTTGGGTTGCTTACCTAAAGCTGATTTTTAATATCTCCAAGGACAGGGCACCTACAATCTCTTTGGACAACATGAAGCAGTGCTTAAATAATCCTAAAAGCAAGTGTTTTCCCTTTCTTTCTAGTTGGAACCTCATATTTTAATGAACAGTGTCTCTAACCCTCCTGCCAGTGTCTCTAACTGCCCTTCAGTACTTTAGCCTGGCTACACCTTCTCAGTAACCTCCTCATAGGTATGGGAAGACACTTTTGTGTACCCTCTCAGCCTTTCCCTCACCAAGCTGAACAAACCCAGAGGTCAGGAGCTCCAGCCCCTGACCTTCTTCTGCTAGACTCTATCAAGTCTGTCAACATCCTTCTTGTAGTATTTCAGATGAGGTCTAACAAGTGCAGAGTAAAAACAATTAATCACTTCTGTTGCTGTAGTGCCCACCCTTCTGTCGGAACAGTCCCATACAGAAGGCATCATTAGCAGGATGCACTACTGACTCATGCCTCACCTATTCTCCACCTCAACTCCCAGACTGTTTTCAGCAACTCTGCTACCCAGCCAGTCAAGCCCTCGGCGTGTACCACTGCAGGGGTTTAGTCCTTGCAATTCTAGCTGCAGGACTTTTGCATTTGTCCTCAGTGAATTCTGTCAGGTTCCTGTTGTCCCATTCCTCCAGCTTGTCTAACACTGCCCTGAACCGAAGCCCTGGTCTTGAATATATTAACCACACCACCCACTCCAGGACCACTCACAAACTTGATGGGGTAGAAAAAGTATTGTAGGGCTATTTAACTCTATGGCTACTGTATCTATTCAGAATCAAGAGTAATAGAATCATGGCCTATGCACTTTTGCTGAACATAAAACTGCATGGGCAGTTGAGTCAATTTAACTGATGATTATGACTGAAACAGATGGTCTAATTCCCTGCCTCATCGATCACTGTTTCTGTCCTTCCCTTGTTCCTAGCTGCACTGTCCTGCTCCTTGCCTTGCTCTTGTTTTGACACATATTTGACCCTTAACTTACCAGCAATAACACTGTAACGCCAGGACCTTGTCCAGTTTTGCTGACGTAGCTTTCCAAGACAGTGAACTCCACTAACTCAGAGGCAGCTGCCAATCTCAAGGTGAAAAGTGTCAGAAGCATACAGCCAGAGAGGATGCTACTGGCTGCTACACTGGTTCTTACAAAAGTACCCTCAGAACGCCAGGTCTCACACGTCAGGCTGAGAGGGATGGCCACTCTTGTTCTCTTCTGTTCTCTCTGTCAAACAGATCAGACTCCTAAAAGCCTCTACCTCTCCCAAGCCCTTTGAATAAAAGGGGAAATAATCCACCTTGAATTTCTGGATTTTGCAGCCATTTAATGTATTTCAATGATTTACCAGCCTTTTTACCTCAACAGGTGCTGCTGACTGATTTTCCTGGCCAGTACCAACTTTGCATTATCTGTACTTTCAATGTCAAAATCTGGCCTCATTGCAGATTCAGTGGAAAAGACCTGGGTATAACTTAGGTGAGACAGAAACTCACAGAAAGCAATGTTTCTGTACTTGAATTACCTCTGAAATTGTAAATTTAACAGCATTACAAAAAAGTAGAAATATCAAAAGCAGTAATTATTGTACATACACCGAGTACATAATTTTTAATTTCACCTATAGCTCCCCACAGAGACCATGAGAGACATTAAATGAGATGTGGCTTTATCAAATTCATTCTTCCTTCTTTATTCCGTTCCTTGTCTCACATAACTAAATTATTAAAATACGTATTATTGTAATAGGCTTCTCTTCTCTCAATTGTTTCATGTAGAATTAACACTATGTTAATGCTATCAGTTTCTTATGAGGTACAGAATCTAAAATTTCTAATCTTGTCGATGAAGCATGTGAATATCAATATTTCACAAAAAATATTTTAAAATATTTGAAAACACAAAGAAAAAACATATTAAAATACTAATGTTATTATTAGAGTTGAATATAGTCTGCAGCTAAATTTATTAAAAGGCAAAACTGTGTAGTATTCACAATAGTAATTTGAGGCCTCCTTCATTGCTAAACAGAATGAAACGTAATTTACACCAAACTTTTCACCAATGTATAACGATGCATACAAAAAGTAAATCCAAAACACCAATTTAAAAATACTTAAATATTAAAAAAAAATTTCTCATATGCTAATACTATCAGTTAGCATCAGTAATTTCTGCCTAAATCATTTTAAGTTTGGGAAAGTTAAAAATAATCAACAGTACATGTTGAACAGCACACCAACAGTACTTGAAATTAAATTGGTGGCATGTAAAACAGCATTAAAATGTTACTAACAAAACACTCGGGCTACAAACTTGACATAAACATGCAATGCTTTTACACTTAAAAATTAGACATTCAGTAGATATTTTTACATGATATTGCAATATAAAATTAAAATCATACTAACATTTTGTTGAAGTTAAACATTAAATTAGCCTTCAGAAATCTGCATTTCTCTCTCTCAAACCAAATTATCAGAGTATCAGAATATCCTCCTTATGCTCTACATAACAATTCTTAGAGAAACAGAGAATTCATGCTATTGATGTAGTTAAACTGTTTAGCTTCAAAAAAAATCCCAGTTCTACTGCTTACATTTAAAAAAAAACCAAAAGTCTAGTACTAAAAAAAAAGTAATGAACTACATTGGATAGAATTTTTTTTTAAATTAGCAGTTCATCTTTTTTCTAGCACATCTTATCATAGCACCGTTACTTCTATGCAAAACCAGCCACTACAATTTTCTTAAAAATCAAGAGTTCAAAAAACTGAACTCTAGTTTCCCTGCTAAATATATTTCCATAAATCTAGTTTGCAGAAAACCAATACACTTAAAAAGCTCATTTCAAGTGATGTAACAAAATTACTTTCTGTTCAGTCCATCAGGAAAAAGCAATAAAATACACAAGAACTGTATCATCAAAATTGTCTTTTGGAAGCCCATAACTGAAAATAACTACCAATGTCAAAAAGTCAGTTTAAGTGGCCACCCTCAAGAGCAAGTTACATACTAATTTGCAAAGAATATGAAAGAGGTAAAAGCTTCAAACATCAGCAGCTTATACATTATGCTATGTCACTAATGATACAGAAGTGTTTATATAGTCTGTAAAAGGTTACAGATAAGATGACAGTATCTTTACTAGAAAATAAGTTTTCCTGAAAATTTTATACATTTATACCAAGATGTTTAGTGGAAAACTTGATAATTCACCATTATCAAGTTACTTACCTGAAAGATAAAATTTCTTTTGATCACCTTGTTCAATGAACCAACAAGAAAGAGCTCTGACAACCAACCAAAAGATCACTCGTCCTGCTATAATTACAATGAATTAAAAAATGAAAGGCCTGGATAGAGAAAAGGTTTTCCTACAAGCATGGCCAATGTGTATACACACAAGCAAAGTTTGTTTACAACATTTAGCTAAGCTTTCCTCATTCCTTATCCAGAACAGACAGTGTTACTAAATTTAAGATAATCTTACACAGTATAGTACAATTTTTATTTTATTTTTTAATCAATAGGTTCCAACAAGACAAAGTATTACGTGCTATTACTATTTGTACTGTTAGTATCAGCAAGAGTACACACTGATGCTGAATGAAGGTTCTGATACATATTTACTGCTTATTAGGTTCAGATGTGCTCAAACATTAACCACTTCACTCCCTTAGTTTACTTCAAATACTATCAAAAAGATCCCAAAGGGATTCAAGCCCCAGATTGTCTTTCAAAAACAGAAATCAGTTGACTCCATAAAGCTGAACTAGTTTAGAATAAAACTACTTCTTGGAAAATACCAAGCTAAACAGAAATACATAGAAAACACCTACATCTGTAGGCCCTGACTTATGATCCTTTATCTCTACCAAATCTCCCTTTACCTTGACAGGATCCATGTGGTTCATTCAAAAGAAAAACCTGTTGATTTATAAAAGGTTAGAACTTTTCAGCTCCTGGATTTACTTTAATTTTTCCCAATTGTCCCTCTTCTACTGATGCACAGTTTTTTGGTTTTGGTTTGGTTTGGTTTTTTTGGCGAGTATATTCAAGAACAGTATAGCAAAACAGAAATCTGATAGTATTTTCCGCTTGCACTCAATTCTTTAAGGTTTATGGTGGAGTACAAATCTTCAAAGACACTTTCTAATATTACCTTTTCATCTGAGCATCCAAAACAAAGCAGACAAAACTGTTTTTCACATTGCAAACTTTCTAGCCTCAGTCACAATTTAGATGAGTGGGTACAAAGCACCATCTTGTATCATTTTGTGAGGCAGATATAGGGAATATTAAATTTAAGATTAGCCCTTCAATTTGAGATCAATCATATCTTTGCAAAAACTCCACAATTCAGCCACAATGCAAATTACATGTGGCAATACAAAGGGAAGGAGATGAACTCCATGAAAGTACCTTAAAAGGAAAAGCTAAATGAGTATGTCCTCTGGAAGAGAAATACACTGATTAGCCTCATTCAAGAAGACTTTGGAAAGACTGCACATCTTGATTAAAGAGGCAATGATAACAAACACCAGTATTCAGTTCAGTCAGTACTGGTAGTAGGCTGACTTGCTAAGAGACAGCTGAAGTCTTGGAGGACGCCCAAGGGCCACGCAGCTGATACAGGAGCTTTATCAAATGGGAATGGTACCGTTCTGGACTCCAACCTGAAGCCAATAGATCCTGACTTGCCTTCTGCAGACTTATCTCCGAAACTGCCTTTGTGGAATTTTCTCTCAGTCAGTCAGTGACACAAGTCTATGTCAGCACAGGATCTGAGGGCAGTGCAAGTGAACACGCTCCTCTCTCGAAGGCAACAAATACATTCTATTAGAAACTGCTTGAAACTCAAACACCTACAGAATATTAGCCCAATATAAAAATTAATACACACCAAAAATAAAACTCCCACAGACAAGTAGGGAAGTTGAAAAGAACAACCAAAGCTACTTACACAGAATCCAGAGCAGGAGAAACAAAACTGTAATACAGATAATTTGTTCTGTCTTTACCAAATGCTTAACAGAACCGGAAGGATAACTACTGTCTTCACAGTCACAAATAAAGCATGCAATGGCACAATGTTTGTCCAGCTTACACGTATGGCCAGAATTAAAACTCTCCAGCTTTCAGCAGCTGCACAGCAGCATCCCAGCATGAACTAGCATATACTCAACCAGCTAAAGATGAAGCAGTACCTCCTGAGTCACCATTTTTGAGGAGCCCCTCACATTTTGAACATAGCAGCAGCTTAACTAAACATCTTATTCTCCAAAGACATGGCATAAGAGGAGAATAAAAGTGTCTTCTGGGTGCTTGCATTATTTGATGACTATGAGGAAAAAAGAAGACAATGAATCATGTTCCCACACTATTATAGTTCTCTCTGTCACCCCACAAGCTGGAGAAAATGCTTTGGGAGAAATGCTAGACTTTCCTTCAAAAGTCTACCACAAAGTCAACAGATATCAGACAACATCACTTTTAAGCAAATAAATTTTTCTTTATATCTGGACCTATAATTTTGTTGTTTGAAAGTATTCTTACACAGTTAAACATGATCAGATTTTAAGATACTACTTCAGGATTCTACAAACTCTTCAAGAAGTCTTCTGGTCTTCATTATTGGTGAATGTCTATTTTAAGCAGCTATACAGAGTAGCAGTATGTAGCCATTTTTAAAGAACATAAATTCAGACAGTGACTCATCCATAAAATTATGTTGGTTTGTTTTGGTTTTTGTTTTGTTGTTTTTTCTTTTTTTGCTAAGTACAGTAGAAAACACAAAATATATATTAAACCACTCTATTACTCCCTGCCCTGCT
>NW_010334774.1:0-9718 GCF_000700745.2 Antrostomus carolinensis | reverse complement strand
AAAGCAAAAGCAAGAGGGAAGAAAATGCAGCTCTTACCTTTAGGCAAGGAATCAATAGGAGGTGAAGGTTAAAGACAGATTTATACCAACATCTCTGACTCCCAAAAGATCAGTGCCTGAGCTTTCACCTAATTTTTTTGATTGCAAAAACAGCTCTTAGGCTTACCACCTGTAGTAGTTCTTCTGGAAACACTACTCTTGCAGATGGCAGTAAAACTGAATTTTAGTTTAAGAAAGAAAACCCTTCAGTTTTACTCTTGCTAAAACTGTTACTGTCATCTTACAGCCAAAATTGTATCATCTTACAGCCAAAATTGTATCACAGAACTAAGAAAATGTTGAAAAAAGGTACTCTTTTACTTTATGCTAAATAATATGGAACTGCAGACACCCATCAAAAGACAGTCCTGCTCATGTTTCAGCTCCAGTCAGTCAGTTTCACACTCTTATTTGCTTCAAATATAGCAATATAGCATTTATGCAACTTTAGAGCAAGCAAGATCTACACACTCATCGAAAACTGGTGCTCACCAACTTTAAAAACAAAAAAAGAAAAAAATTGAAACAAAACCCAACCACAGGTCACTCCCAAAACTCAAAACAATTCCCCACTCCCAAATGTAGTCTACTCTCAGACCAGCAAGACCATCCAACTCGCCCCAAGGTCACACAGTAAATGGGCTGAAAGCAGCAAGAGAAGGGACGAAAACACAACCAAGGAGCCAGGGAGAATGGAGAGATGAAAACCACACTGTGGAACTGCACCATAGTGCAAACACATCTATGTTAATATTTTACCTTAAACTGGAAATCTGCAAGTTAAGCAAATTGCTTAACGTTTTTCAAACAGAATTACACAGCATTTAGAAAATAAATGTTTCTGTCTCTGCAACAAGTTTAAATGCAAAACTAGGTTTACCAGCAAAATAAAGCAAGCAAGCTGACTAGTTAAACCATACCAAGCACCTGTTTTCTGCAGTTGGAAAAAGTGAATTTCAGAGATTTTTAATATATGAAGTAAAATACAGTGGCAGGTGAGACATGTAAGACTGGAATGCCATTGAGTTAAACGTCATTTGGCATTAGAAAGTGGTATCAGTTTTTAAACTTACAGGAAACAAACGTTAAACTCAGATATTGGCTAAAAAGAAATTATGTATTTGTGTATATAAAGACAAATCACCATCACATATTAAGCATACAATTTAGAGAACATATTCTATGTTTAAAATGTGCTTTTCCCATAATTATTTCTTTCTAGGATAAAATTCTAGAAGTACTTTAAAACAGAAAATGAGAAGCTTTAGTCATTATGCAAAGTGGGAAAGTCTTTCCTCCAACAGCTCTCCTATCTTACCTGTATCTTCAATGAATTGCACACATTTTTCAACAAACAGAGGTATCGGTTTCTCAGGTGTAACCAGATCCTGTAGGGGCATCCCAAAGTAATTACTTTCCCAGTTTCTACGGATTGGAGGATTGAATGTCTTAGGTTTCTTTTTCGGCTACAACAAAACAGAGTTATTTAAGTAATATTCAGGTAATGTTTTAACTAACCCGTATTGCAACCATTCAGTAAAAACAAACAGATCATACATCTATCAGACATTAAAACTGCTCTATGGCACACTGAATAAAAATAAGTGTACTTCTAAAATAGCATACCTTAGATAAAAAGCACTCAAATAACTTTTAATAGACTTGGTCATTGTTGTTCTACATTAGAAACAGGATGACCCAATGTACCAGTAATTAAAATACTGTAGGAACAAAAATAAACACACTACTCGTTTAGAGTGTTATGACAAGTCTTTACATACTAACTTTCAGCACCACTCACAAAAGAATCTACACGAATCACATTTGAACCACACCTCCATAGAAATTTTTAGGATAAGACTGTGAAGTGCAACATCCCCCCCAAAAATGAGTGTCTCCTGTATGTATCTCATTAAGGACACTAAATAATCTTTATATTGCAACTATGCTAGGAACATGAAGATGCAGAATGTATAGCAATCAATCAATCTCAAGAGTCAGAGCTGCAGGCACTCCTATAAAGCGTGATCACTTTATTACAGGCACAGGATTTTAGCCAGAAGGAGGTTTGCACCCAAGACAATGAGTTTCATATCGAGTTTTCTTGCTTGCTTTGATATTTGGGGGTTTTTTTTCCCCACAGAAAGGAACTTTTATCAGTTCAACTGATAAATCACCTTTGGATTACTGCAAAATTTACACTGTATCAGATACCATGTTTCATCTCTGAACATTGATGAAAATATTCAGAGATGGCCATATTAAGTGGTCAGTCAATTTGCTATCCAGTGGCAGCTGAATATGGAAACTGAATTAACATCAGCATTAAAATCTAGCATTTTACCTTTTAAGTTTATATACAGTAAGAATTTAGTTAAAAGCAGTTACATTTTAATATAAAAGCTCTTCAGTCAACAACTAACAGTACAAAGAAAAAAGAAAAACAAAAAGCACAACAGCTAGATTTAAATTTAATAACAAGGTTTCTAGAATTCTGTAATTTATATTAAGACTACACTTCAATTAACTGTAGTGAAAAAATCTGTTAATCAAAGCCTCAATAACCTAGTAAAACAAGTAAGGCTTTCTACATGGAATGTCTTTGTAAGACAGTTTGTGCTTCTCAAAACCAGCAGCAGAGAATCAGTGTTTGACCACGGTAACAGAAGGCTAACAAACAATTAGGCTTATCTTTCAAATTTGGGATTTCTATAAAGGGTTCCACACTTGTAGTTTAGAAGGGAGGAACATTTATTGGAGAGTTCTTCAAACCATTAGAAAGAAATTGCTCTCCAGCAATTAATTTCTCCCAAAGTTTTAAATTAACTAAAAATTTAATAAAAAGTATAGAGAAAAAAAAAAAAAAAAGCTTAGGATCAAACGTTAGGATAAAGTTTCATGACTAAAAAAAAAAAGCTTAGGATCAAACGTTAGGATGAAGTTTCATGACTAAATCAAATAATATCTGAAGGCATTCTTTTCAATTGTTAACTCTTTACATATCTTTTATTCATCCTGGATAAGATATTGATGGTTCCATCAGTATGCGCCTTCAGATTAGAAACAGCTTTTTCTTCCTTCCTTCTCACTGCAATAGAGCCCTGCTTTGAAGTCCCCAACACTCAACCTAGTTCACTGTCCACTTTCTCTTTAGTGGCAAAATCATGTTTATTTAGGCAACATCCAGCTCAGATGAACAGCAGCTGAAAGAGCCAAGTTGAAGCTAAAGAATGTGTAGAACTCAATGAAAACATCTTTGTCAAAAGCTGAATGAAAGATCATTTGAGATACATAAACACAATGAAACAAACAAAAACAAATAGAAAATTCTTTTAAAGTGTTCAGTGCACATCCCCACCATCTTAGAATAAATGGAGGAACAGTCAGACTGCACTGCAGACCCAGCGAGCAGAAAAACTGTGTGTCTCTGTGATTAAGACATAATATTAGCATAACATAATTAAATACAAACAAATTTTGTTGGTGTGAGTGGAAAGCAATCTGGTTAATGGAATAATAAACCAGGATTTTACAAAATTTTGATGAGAACTGTAACAGTAATGAATATTATTATCTGTGTAGAACATCTGGTCATAGTATGAAATATCAAATATGTGGGCAAAGTCAGAAAAAAGAATTTTTTTTTCTAGTAACTGTCCTGCATTTAGAAGAATGGTTGTAAGGGACCGAGATATCAAGTATGACATTATATATTCAAAAAAGCAGAAAGGTTTCTTAGATGAATTGTCGACCTGAAACAATCAGTTTGATATCCAGTTTGGAAAGTGAGAATTTGTCTAAAGAATTTAAAGAAGAATAAAGAATTAAAGAATAAAGAAAAAAAGGAAAAAAAATCCTGATCAAACTGACCAAACTCTACTTTTAAAGTAGAACAGAAGAGCTGATCGTTGCAGGGCTATTCCATAAACATGAAATTAGGATTTCACAAGGCAGACAAAGTTACAATAATAACCTATTTCCCATGATGTATCATTATGGGTTTTGTCTCTCTCCTGGCCAATATTTATTAAAGTAACTCTCTTATGATTTCCCTTTCTTTTGGGGCATGCGAGTGGGTAAACTCTCCACTGACAGTGCGAATCAAATCTTCCTGCAAATAACACTATCTACGTGATCTTCACAAAAAATACTTCTGCAAATTAACAACAAAACTTAAGGGTATTAAAAATCCATCACGTTATTTCCTGATTTGAGACTTCCATACTTTCCTTAAACTGCATGTCTAGACTTCCTAAGTGAATAACTTGTTCTGAAGGAAAAGGCATGTTACTGTGCAAAAGACTTGATCTTTTTCAAAAGTTCAAGTAACTTTATGAAAAAAAAAATACAGATCTAATTTCTAACAAAAACAGGCTTTAGTGAAAACTGTTTTATAAAACCCTGTTCCCTACTCTGGGAAAATAGCAGCTTTTCTGATCTGTCAGTCACAGCATGAAACCTTTTAATCTCCTAGTCAAGATAACGACTATCAAATTTTTCTGTGTAAAATTAACTTTTAAAAGTTCTCTAATGAAACAATATTTAAACAAAACCATGAACATGAAGTTATTAATTTTAAAAAGCATCTGAAAAAGGAGAATCATTTCTAAATTCCTAGATTTTGATGGTGAGATTATGATTTTGCCACAGGTATTTTTAGTTCACTAGTTCTGCCCAATACACCTACTCCCCACAGTACAGCAGTCACCTAACACTGTATCTAGTGAGCACTAATCTAGATGTTTCTTCTACATCATAATTAAAAAGGACTAATCGGCACCAAGTTAGAGAGGACAAGAACCAGTACAGAAGTTTTGTTAGTTAATCCTAGCAAAAAGCTCATTGTTTTACATACCACCATTTCATGTTAGTAATTAAAACACAAGCCCAACATCATAAAGCGGAATTCTTTAGTTTTCATATAAATCTGGTTTTTTAATAATTGGTTGCTGCACTAATGTTGAGCTTTCCAGCATGGGTTTCACCACTTCCTTCTTGCCAAAGACAACTTCTCTTCATACCCTACAGAGGTTAATGCCAAACCTCCAGCTGATCCTTATATGTTTTGGCAGGAAAGCATTTTAACTCCAAGAATGCCAAATCTGCCTTGCTTTGCAGATACCAAAATAATTTACCTGCAATATTGCTCTAATTACAGTAGTTTAATCACTGAAATGTGCGTTGCAAAAGATCAGCTGAAGTCCTCTTAATAAAAGACAAGGTAAACACAAAAACATTTATTCTTAGCACAGCACAGTATCCAATTCTTTATTTAAAAATTAGATTTATTATTATAAAAGGCATAAAACCGTGAAAAACGTAGTTTTAAACCACACTGAGGATTAACCCTCTTGACTGTAGGTACCAGGGAACCAGCTCAGCAGCATTCATCTTCTAAAGAGAAACTAGGCTGAGACTTCGTCCAGCTGTGAGTCTTGAGAGTACAATGCACTTAAACGCAACCTTTTAAAACCAACTTAGAAAACTAAAACACTAAGCAAATCTATCTACTAAATCCCTCTGTGGCTGGGCTGCTTACTCTAGGAAAGTCCTCTCTGATCCCCTTCTTTTTTTCGTCTCACCTCCATCCTACCAAAACAACCATCATAATTTATTTATCAAAGGGGAAATTCAGCCCCTCCTCTACCTCCCGCACACTTCACTGCTACTTTCAATACAAAGGAAACTCTCTGCCTGCTTCATTTGCCGTCAGCCCGAGGGTCACGGAGGGCAAAGTCAGGATTTTCAAGACTATTAAAATATTTCATAAAACCACACACCATGAACAGTATTCATTTGATAGGCTTAATAGAGAATTTGTAATCTCTAATTCATGGCTAGCTGTTCAGAAACTATACAACATATGAATAATGCAGATGATGGTCCCTGACATGCTCTTTCTTCCCCTTATGCCTTCTGCCATTTTTAGAGTTCCAGCTTGTTACACAAAGTTTTCAACTACAGAGGCTCGAGAAGGCATATGGCTCCAAATATGCATTTTAAGAGCTTTAAATTTGAACAGATGAAACGTGAAAGTACAGATTTTGACATTTCCTATACTCTTCAGGAGAAAATTTAAAAAATTCACAGCACATTCCAGTCTGAAGTAGACCGTACTTTGCTAAATCAACCATTGAATTTACACAGGAACAGCTGAATAAAAATGTAAGTTGATCTCCCATTTCTCATATGTTTACCATAGTCTTATTAAAACTGAGATCAACACACATGGCCTCTATGGCTCCTGACACTATTTCAGCAATAGTTTCAATACAAAATTTCATACAGTTTTGAAATTATAATGAGAGCAAACAAGTTGAAGCCTAGAAAAAGAGGTGTCAAACATATTTATATCATGTTCTAAACAGGTCAGAGTCAGATATATGAGAATTCATCTAGGTGGGCTTTTCTTGCTGAAATACTGAAACAAGTTTTCAGGTTAATTTAAAGTAAAAGGCGCCTTACAGTCATCTTGGCATAAAGGAAAATGGAAAGAATGTAATTCACAATCTTTGGAAGCAACAAAAGTTGTTTGCAAACAAGGTTACAAAGCATAATATTTCAAACATTATGCTTTTAAACATAATTTAAAGTGCTGTTTTTCAGATTTAATTTAACAATAGTTGGGAACTCCAGTCAGAAAAAACAAAACAACACAAAAACCCACACAAGCAAAAAAAACAGACCTTGAATAATAAAACTACTGATATTGGTCAAAGAACAACAATAGTGAAACTTTTTCAGATTTCATAACTTAACAATCGTATGTCAAAGAATTATGACTGGTCAATTAATTTACTATATTGTTCAGAATATCCCTGTAGTTAGGATTTGTTTTCAGAAGTATTTCAAATAATTTCTTCTGTACAAACAAATGAAAGATACTCATACTAATCCTATTCCTACTTTTATAAATTGTATTAACAAAATAATTCTTCCATAACAAGGCAAGAAGTCTGTAGAATTTATTTTGAGATAAAGCTCTGCCTTTCCCTTTGCAGAAATTTATTTAGGACATTTGCTGTTCTTGATATTCTGGGGAAGATAAAAACTAAACCAACTTTATAAGAGAGGGAAAAAATACAGTCTAAACTAGACACTCAACATATCTCAAAGTGTTCACAAAGATAAGAGCTCTAAGCAGATGGGTAAATTTTTAATACCCATCAATTCCACAGTAATGATAAATAATAAGGTTATTAATTGTAACTATATGGAATAGTTACAGGTTTCCAGATCAGGCAGGCTTCCTCCTGTACAGGGAATTACTAAATTAAGACAAGGGTAAAAAATAAATAGTAATTCCTTAATGTAGTAATAATAATATTAGACAATTAATACAAATACATAAATAATTTTTGAAATATTTCTATCAAGCTTGTTTACACAAGAGAAAAACATGGTGAGAACAAAGTAAAGCCAGGGAGCACTGTGGTTTGGGCCTTGTATCAATGCATGAACTACATGACAGTTGCACCTTTAGGACTACTGCACACACAGGAAGAGGTTCCTCCTGTCTGAGATGCAAGAAGGCTTCCTCCAGCAAGATCCTTACTCTCCAGGAATGTTCACTGCTCTTTCACATCCTGAAATTTTCTGCATTTTCTCTCTGTTGCTCCATATCTCCAAACTCATCAAGTTAAACTAAAGATAAAATTAGTTTATTATATGGCCTGCAAGGCTGCTGCTTTTAAAGAGACTGGTGTGTACCAACACACAATAATGTTCTATACTAGACCTCAGTTTTACAGTGTTAAAGATTCTAATTGAGTTAAGCATCTACTTGTAGTTCTCACTTGCAATTTTTGAAAAAGACATGGAGATGAATGACCACACATCACAGCTGGAGAGATCTAACTTGGCAAAGAGGGAACAGCTCAGGCAAAGTTGCACATGAACATTGTGCTCTGCTTAGTTCCTCTACGTTTGTAAACACTGGTAAGGAAACAGAGTCATAGAAAGCACGTTGATATAGGGGAGAATTCACTCTGGAAAATGCATTTACTCTGAGAGACACTTTGCATAATAACAGCAGAAAGGACTAGATGCTATTTCATAAAGAAACTTACAGAAAAACTTCCATGGGGGGGGTTGGAGGGGAAGCACATCACAGCTTAACAAGTATTGGCACACAACACGCACTTGGAAGCTTTCAAGCACAGTGTGCACACACAACTCCACACCAACTTGGCGAAGAAGTCCTATGACTCTGAAGCAGGTCTGCTTTTCTTTACTCCTCCTCTCCACTTTTCTTCATATACTTCCCCTCCCAGAAAAAGTTTAACACTCCACTTGTTAACAGCATGTGCAAGGCCATATAATAAATTTTTCAGAACATTTAGAAACATGTTAATAACATAAAATAGGATAAAGGTGGGTTAAGACTATGCTAGACTGATTCAACCTTCTCTGCCAAAAAATTGTTTTATAGAGGCAAAGAAACTACAACAATCAGTTGGTTTTACCAATCTGGACTTTAGTAAGGCATTTGATGGTGGCATACAGGAAATTACTGTGACAACTGGAGTAACAGAAACAGGATGATATTCTACAACAAAAAGGACAGAGACTAATGGAAAAATCCTGCACTGGGCTGTGCACGTAGCATGTACAATAATGTACAGGTACTATGTGCGTGCACCTGTACTATATGGTAGGAAGTCACTAGCTGGAAATTACCAATGACAAGAATAGACCAAAGGTTCCTAAAGTGACAACAACTGCAGATAAGAAAAAGTTTGGTGCAATCACACAATTGTGTCAGGTGGTAATTTCTAGTGCAGATCAACAAGCATTAAGATTATACGATGCACCGCTATGGCATTGTTCACAATATCGTACAGTTTCAGTCATCCTCGCTCAAGAAGTTCAGAGGGAATTACAAAACTGTTTTTAATCTTCTAAAATTCAGGTGAAGCAGCAGCCGTATTCTCTTTGTGACAGACATCACAACAGCAAAAAACATTCCAGGAGAAAGTTTACCATGAGGAAAGGTGAAAACTGGAAATTGCAAGATCCCTCACCAATACAGAGGAAACAGAACTTCTGGAGGAGCTTTACAGAACATGGAGAATGGGAGTATAGGCGTTTTCAGAGGAATTGTTTCTGTGATAACTGATAATAGAGCTCAATGGGCAAATAATTCAGTCCAAAGCACACTCGGTTAAGTGGTCTCATTTTTAAATTGTTTCATTTCCTTTGGTAGTAAGCGATGCTAGAGGAACTTGGAAGTGACTACCTGCTCACCATAGATTTGTCATTGCTATACCTTCCACAGCAGAACATTTTAATTTGTGCTTCCAAATAGCAACAAGCAGCACAATTCTGAGATTTACTTCTGTCCTCACAACAGATTTGTTAAAGTTTGGTACATATGTGTTAGCACATCAGCCAAACTACAGCTGTTAATTTCAGGGTTGTAAAAAGAAACTGCTGTTTTTCCTATTCTATTGTTTGCCAAAACTCACTTCCTACTTCCTACCTATCCAGTTCTTGCCTTCTTACTTTCAATTTTTTACCCAAATCCTACGATCGCTCTACACCCATCCCCTGCCTCCCCGTAACTATCCTAGTGCCCACACCTTTATGTGAGCTCATCTTGTAAGCTGGGAGACTGGGGCCTGAAAACGTCATGGAACCATGGAATGCTATGGGTTGGAAGAGACCTTAAAGATCATCT
>NW_010334773.1:25330-27465 GCF_000700745.2 Antrostomus carolinensis | reverse complement strand
ACTGCTGGCTCATGGCCAGCCTGCTGTGCACACCCAGGTCTCTCTTTTCGTCCTCAGCACTCCTCTAAAACAGGTCAGCTCCTAACCTGTACTGATGCATGCAGTTATTTCTCCCCAGGTGAAGGACTCTGCATTTGCTCTTGTTGAACCTTATGTAGTTGTGGTTGACTTGTGGTTGACTACTGTTTTTATAGAACAATTCACTTTCAGCAATTTTATAACTTTTAATAACTTGTAGACATAAAGTGCACTCACATAAGATATTCTGTTTTCTGTGAGGCTAGCATTCAGTTGTCATTTCTCAGGCATTTCCACCTGGAAAACACATAAATATTTTCTAAACATGATAGGTTTAAATCCATTCAGTTTTTCCACATAGTTCCTCAAAATTCCAAGTACTGTCAAGACTGGTGAAATAACCCAGGTGATATTTTCAAAAGCAAATATTGTATTAGCCGCCTTTTTGTCGGTTAAAAAAAAAAAAAAAAAGTAGCTATTACCTAGATTGGAGAAGAAACTACCCACTATTGAACTACCCCCTATTGTTGATTATCTCTCTATTACTTATTAACTTCCTACAGATGTAGTTCATGTGACGGCATTGTTCAGTCATGGTTCAAACCATACCATTGAATGCCAGCCCACCCTCCTGTTGTGCCAGCCACTCCTCCCAGCTTCCTGACCATCAGCAAACTTGCTGAGGGCGGGCTCTATCCCTACCTCCAGGTAACTGATGAAGATGTTAAACAAAACTGGACCCAGTACCGACCCCTGGGGAACACCGCTAGTTACAGGCCTCCAACTAGATTCTAGATCTCTAAATAGATCTAGAACAGCCTTCTGAGCTCTGACACCCACCTCGTTCAACAGCAGGCCCACATTTTCCCTGGTCTTCCTTTTGTTATTGATGTACCTAAAAAAGTCTTTTTTGTTGTCTTTAACCTCCTCTGTCAGATTTAGTTCCAAGTGTGCCTTAGCCTTCCTAGTTGCATCCCTGCAGGCCCTGAGTGCATCCCTATATTCCTCCCAGGTGGTTAAACCCTTTTTCCATATTTCATGGACCTTCCTCTTCGAGTTTTTCCATGAGCTCCTTGCTCATCCACGCGAGTTTTCTGCCACTCTTGCCTGATTTATTTCTCCTAAGGATGCACCGATCTTGGGCTTGGAGGAAGTGATACTTGAGCATTAGCCAACTCTGTTGGGCTGCCTTACCTTCCAACACTCCATGGGTTACCCCCAAGTAGGTCCTTAAAGAGGTCGAAGTTGTCTCTCCTAAAGTCCAGGGTTGCAACCCTACTTATTGGCTTGCATCTTCCACATGAGATCCTGAACTCCACCATCTCATGGTTGCTGCAACCCAGGCTGCCCCCAACCTTCACATCCCCAACCAGCCCTCCCTTGTTAGTAAGAACAACGTCCAGAATCACACCTCTCCTCATTGACTTTTCCACCACTTGCATCAGAAAGTTATCGTCCACGCACTGCAGGAACCTCTTGGACTGTGTGTGCCTGGCTGTGTTGCTTTTCCAACAAATATCAGGCTGATTGAAGTCCCCCATTAGAACCAGGGCCTGCGACCTTGAGGCTACTTTCAGATGCCTGTAGAAGGCCTCATCCACCTCCTCATCCTGATCAGGTGACATATAGTAAACACCTATAGTGTCACCTGTGTTAGCACACCCCTTAATTTTCACCCATAAACTCTCACTCATTCATCATCCATCTCTAGGTGGAGCTGGATACATTCTAGCTGCTATCTCACATAAAGGGCAACCGCACCACCCCATCTTAGTGGCCTGTCTTTCCTAAAGAGGACATACCCATCCATGACAGTGTTCCAATCATATGAGCTGTCCCACCATGACTCCATGATCGCAATGAGGTGATGGCCCTGCAACCGCATGCAGGTTTCTGGTTCTTCCTGTTTATTCCCCATGCTGTGTGCATTTGTACACTAACACTTAAGAGAGGAGAAGGGAGTGAAGCATCCAGGTATCCCCAGGGGGATTATTAGGTTTTTCTCTTTTGCAGTCTCTATTCTAATAAACCTCCTTTAAACTAACATAAAGGTGCCTCTGCCACGTCTATATATTTTCCAGTTGCTCAACATTTTAAGAGAAGAAAGGCAGAATTCC
>NW_010334773.1:0-25298 GCF_000700745.2 Antrostomus carolinensis | reverse complement strand
ATCCTGGGTATAGACATGGTGATATATGGTAACAGCCAGGGAGATAAGTTGTCATCTAGGCAGCTCTGCTTGGTGAACAGGCAGCACCACTTCTCCGTGGCTATAAGCATTCCCCAAAAACTCTTTTACAACTCTAATTCTACCTATCTCTTGCTCTATTTTTTTTTTTTCAGTCTTGGGGGCTACATCAATACACGCAGTGTACACAGATCTGTAAAACAAATATGCACAGACAGCACCAGAAACAAAAGCCTGAAGAAGGAGATTTGAATAAACCAGGAACACTCACACTTTGTATCCACACATTGCCCACATTAACACAAATCCATGCAAGTCAAATACATATTTGTATTGTTTTTCAATACATAAATGTGTCTAATTGGCTATGACCGGCTCTTGCCACCTCTCATCAGACAACTATTTCCACAATAATGTTTATTTTAATGAATGAAGTGAGAAATTAAAAGCGAATCAGACATCTGGTTCTAAACTAGCTTCAGCAATGCTTAATGCTTTCTAAAACTATGTAGTGCACAAACATCACTCTGTTATTTACACAAAACTCTCAATTAACAGAGCTCCCTCAATCCAACTTTGCAAACATTAGTTTCCTTGCCTGACAAAAGGATATCCAAGAAAGAAAGGGGAGAAAAAGAAAAATCCTTAGGCTATGATCTGTGAACTTTCCTGTCTTGATAGACCACAGTCCCAGTGTCTGCAAAAGAGAGCAGGAGGGTCATGGCAAAATGTAACTTGACCTGAACTTTAACCACCAGAGGTGACATTTACTCAACTATAAAATTTAAAACTAAACAAGAACAAATAGAGAGAAAGGGACTAAGAGAGTGCCTTCTCCATGTTGATTTAAAATTCAAGACCATGAGAGATCTGCTTCTTTAATTTTATAGTAAGGGCTTGAGTACACATGAAGAGATTTGTGAGAAAATATTCATTTAAATAAGGCAGTGCTTTTGAACTTCTGCAGTACGGGACAATACTTAGATGTTATTGAAAGCAAAATGGTATAGCACTATCAACAGTTCTAAGGAAGGTATTTAAATAGTTGTATTTTAAAAAACTGTATTAGCAAGGTTGGCAGATCAATGAAAATATTGAATCCTTAACCTCTTATGTCAGAATTGATCCATAAATGACATGACAACAGTTTGATCCATCCCTTAAATTTGATCTCAGGACTGTTGCAAGCAGGAGGAGTGCTGTACGTTTTCACACTAATTTATATAGAAGCAGAACTTGACCCTTGAAATATAATATATGTGAAAGTAAATTATCTTGACTATAATGAAGGGTTGAACAGAAGACCTCCAGAGCCAAAATTCATGAGTCTCCCAAGCTTGGGATGAAGAGGGGAAAATTAGGGTATGCAATGGGCAAGTAATGTATATTTACACCATAAATTCCTGAGCTATTTATTAAATTATAGAAAATTTTTTTCAATGCAATTTTTATATTTCTGGCTCTGCTGTTTTGATGTCAAGATGACCAACACAGCAAAGGTTTTGCAAGACAAAGGAAGGGTTATGATCAATTATTCAAGAGATTTCTTTGACTTAACACTGTGACAACGCAGAGCTGTATGACTCCATTTTACATCTGGGCTCCACTGCTTCTTGACATACTAGTTTTCAACATATTGCATCATCATTAAAATACATGGAGATTGCTAGCCTGACATAAGTTGACTGCCCAAAATTCAAAGGACAGAATTCACCCCTGATAAAATCTCGTGGTAAGCACAAGAGAATTACTAGCACCACTGAGCTGAAGATAACAACTAGAAATATGTAAAGCCGACAGTTATTCCTCCCTTGCCTTGGTGGAGGCAATGCTGTCTGTGCTTGTGCTATCAGACCCAGCACACAGCATGGTATTTAAAACAGATACCAAATTGACAAGAATTATAGTAGAATACTTAGAAACTCTTACAAGAAGGCATTCAGACGTAGCAAAGCAAAATTTTGCAAACTACAGCAAACACTCTAACATTTATGTCTCTGTGCAAAAGAAAAACAAAACTCATAAAGTCTCATTAGTCTTCTGTCATATGGGTGGTGACTACTAACAAGTCCTTTTTTTTTTGTTTTGTTCTTTTATTTAATTTGACAGTTATTTAATACTTCACCATTTTTGGTTTGCTAGACTGGGTGTGCTCTGCAAAACAGAAAGAATTTACTCATAATTTTACAATATGCCAAAACCTGATGGCTTTGCAAGGAAGTGACTCGTATGGAAAAAAGAAAAAAAGGATTTAACCCTACCACATACATATCAAAATACCTTTTAAAAATTTGTCTAGTTCTAAAGCAGTTTCTGTTTTCATTTTATGGTTAAAGCAAAGAGACATCTGATGTTAGAAGCATCTTCTAAATGCTATTTAATTTGCATGCTGAAAAAGAATACAAATCATTAATGAAAATTGCACCATATCAGTTTCCTGTTGCAGTTGGCTGTCCTGCTAAGTTGGCAGCGAGACAGCAGCCTGCAGAGCTGCAGGCATATGTCTCATGTTAAAAAAGAAAAAAAAGACTTCATGTTATAAACACTTCAATGAAAATTACTATCTAGTTTGGAGCCAACTGAGACCAGGTGCTGAAGACAAAATAAACAGAAAACATATGAAAGTTAAAAAAAAAAAAAAATCTCCACCACCACTGAGCTTCCATTGGGATTGTCTTCTACCATACATTTTAATGTACACCATGAAATCCAAATAAAATGTCCCTGCAAGTTTACAAAGCAGCCTTTAGGATCATAGCTTTTTAACACTGTTTTTTAAGATAAGCCCATATTTTTAAGACCTACCAAAACTATCTGCACTGCATGTGCAGATTTAGATATAAATTAATCTAAAACACTTGCAATTTGCCTCTCAAACAATTCACTAGAAAACCCTCCATGTTTCTCAGATGAGAAATAGCCCAGGAATCCACCCAGGCAGCAACACAAAGTCTGAAGTCAGTGACCGCCAGTTCGGCTCACTCATCTCCCACTTGCTGTCCACAGATTTTGAACAGAAATGGGAAAAAGCTGTAGCAAGGTCACAGCAGAAAGCTACTGAGGTCTTGGAAAGCTCAAGGGTTCTAAGGAGAGCTGACAAAAACTAGGACACGTACTCTGCGCTTGCAGAGTCTATGGCTAAAGCAGAGGAGGTCACTGCTTCAGTGCATACCCAATTTCTCCCCGTTTTTGCAAGGTCACAACAATCCCCGTGAATCCTTCTGACTGTTGTGTAAATTGGATTAATATCTTGGGACATGTGACATTATCTTTTTCACCCAATAGTTCTGTTACCATGAAGGAAAGGACAAAAGACGTGCAGCAGTGGCAGCATCTCAGGGTTAATTAAACTGCAGGAGCTCCCTATGCAGCCCCACCCGCATGGCCAGGCAGTATTTTTGCTTGTGTCTTCTCAGTGCTCCTGGCAGAGTGAATGTGAGATCCACCATTCCCTGGGACTACTGGACCACAGATACTTTTCACTGGATCGAGTCCAAAACACATCAAGAAAATAATACAGATACCATGAGGTCACCGTACACACACCCTCTGCCAGTCAGAGAGGAGTATTTTACGTGTTTATAGAATCAGCTGGGGCAACAGGAAAAAAAACCTCCTGAACATCCAATTCCCATTTCAGAATTGGGGAGAAAATGGTCTCGATTTCCTCTGTCTGCAGTAGTAACATCTGCACTGTGGCAGGATGAAGCTATTTAGCTCTATCAACAGGGACTACATTTTGTCATCCAACATAAAAGGGAAAACTCATTCCAACTGTGTCTTAATCTGTGTGCCAGCCCAGGAGGGCTCTGCAGGGCAAGGACCATCTCCTCATTACTGAGGGAGAAACAGGGAGCAGGGGAGAAAGCGAAAGAAACACTGCCATAATCTGAGATTACCTTCTTTTTTATCATTTGATTGGAGCCATTCTATGAGAAAGCTTTTCTTCCTTGTAACGTATCCATGACGATGGCAGCAGCCCTAAAGTCTGCACAGCCACGCCACACCAGCATTTACAGCTCCTCTGTGTATCACAGCAGATTTAGCTCCACACAGACCATACTGGCATTTCTGGCACTTGTCTTCATTACAGAGCAGCCGTTATGACTTGCAGGCTACAGTACAGAGCAGATTCCTTGAACAACACAGCCTATAATCATGCACATACAACAGCCTAACCTGGTGGGAAGAGGTCTTCTTCCCAATTCAAACTGGAGTGCAAAGCTGCCCCAGTAACATCAGGCATGAAAATGACCCTTTAGTGTCAGGGACTAGAAACCAGCAAACCAGGGAGAAGCCTCTGGACATTCAAAATGTTTAGCTATTTGATGTGTAGAGGTATTCCCCCATCCTCTGCAACCCACTCTATGAACTTTTAACATAAACAGTTTAGCTTATAAACCTTCACTCTGGTGGGGAGCTGATCCCTATCTAGTAAACCTACTGGCAGACAGACTCCCACACATGCCTGGAATCAAGGAGCAACCCTTAAACCCAAGTCCTGTACCCAGACATGCAGGAGCACCCCAGAAGGATCCAGCATTGCTAACACATGGCTCTTATTTTTTTGTAGAGATAGTGCAAATGCGGAGCTCCTGAAGCATGAACAGGCAAAGTGGAAGCTCTTGAGAAGGCTTGAAGACAGCATAGCTTGTTAAGACTTCTCTAAATATTCAAAATAAAGAACTTTTAATTTATTGAATTATGTAATCTATGAAAATTCAGAAGGGACAATATTTAATTTTGACTTTTCTATTATATCCCTAAATTATAGCAAGAAACAATTTGGTTGCAGCTTTTTTATTTTATTTTGGATAAATATAGCCAGATATAGTTCTCAGTATAAATATCTACACCACACAGAAATACCAGATTAACCCTTCTCTAATTTGTCTACACGTTGCCACTAACAATGTGTTCTGATTTTAATAACGTGAAAAAAGTCTCCTTGTAGTAAGGATTAAACTCTCAATAAACAGCAAACTGAAATAAAAAGTGCATATGTTTTCTTCGAGTCATGACTTTTTTTTCCTTTCAGTTCTGTTGTGAAACTCATGGATTACTTGGAAATAAGCTATCATACCAGGGAGGGATAGGGCTAGCCTTTCGTTGATCTAGTGGGAACTTTATTAACTTTATAGGAAATACTCTTGATAAAAGCATGGAAAATTTTAAATCCCTCAGAATTTACTCTTTAATTTTATGGTTTTAAACAATGGTAGCTTCACAGTATTTTCCTGAACTGCATGAATATGCGTGTAGGGGGGAAGAAATCACTAGCAGATACCTGAGCTGCATCTTCACTGTGAAGCTGGGCAAAGCCTCTCCTACACAAAGTGGATAGTACATTCAACCCAATCTAAAGGGGCTACATTATAACCTCAGCCAAGGACCTAATTTCATACCTATCTACCCATAATACAACCAGGTTTGGGAAATCATTGCTCCAAACCAGCAGTGAAACCAAGACCACAGGTAAATAAAAGTGAGTGCGTCTGTCCTCTGAGGGAACTGGCCATCCCTGTCTAGGAATGTAAATGCTCATTGCAAAACTGGGATTGATTTTAGGATTCATAATACTTAGGCCACGCTAGCACTAAGTAATGATACCTTCATTAGCATATAACTTCATCAATGTGCAACGTCTTCCCCAGGAATTGTGTGCTGAGGACAATCAGAAACAGAAGCAGCCAAGACACCATGTGGCTAACCCAATATGGCAATGCCTACACTTCAACATATAGAATTTAGAAAAGCAAGGAAAAAGTCCAGAAATTCATTTTATTATTAAAAATACTAACTTTTAGAAGCTGTGAAATAGCAGTTCCTGGCACAACAGGGTTCCTGACATACTTATGCTCGAGAAGGTGCAACTGATATCTCCATCCCTACCAGCTGAGAGTTACTGTTTGGGGGCAGTGACTGGCTGCCCCATAGCCTGGCAGTGTCTGGGGCTGGCCCACTGGCCTCCAGAGCACACCACAAAAGGCACATCTGCTCTACAAAGCTCCCACAGAGATTTGCAGATGAAAAAGAGAGAACAGAGCAGCTGAAAAAACAGATTTTTAATTGCTTTGCAGCTCTATTAGCATTGCTTTTGCATACGTTTGTAGTTGTACAGAGCTCTACGTGGACATTGACAAAACTAGATGAACAGATAAGATGATAAAATAAATACACTATTTTAGAGTTTTGTTTTGTTTTTTCCTAAGAGCTGCAAAAAAGACCCCTCCACACACAAATGCCCCCAAACCCAGCATTCTGTTGAAAAGCATCATTTTCCATTATGTTTTGGTCTATTCTGTTTCCCTTCCAATTCGTAACATTTTGCAGGAAACAGTGATGAAGAACACATGTCTGCGGTAAATTACACCCAGGAGAAATCCTGGAACTGTTACATTCCGTTTTATTACCCAAGGCATTAAGATAGTCTACCACAACACGTATTATTTAACAGTTCCATCAAATACAACACCATTAATATACTTCTATATGATTATGCATGCAAAAAAATTTTACCATACTTCTTAAATCAGATTGGGTGATTCAAGTGCTGCATTCTCATTTTAATTAACAGTTCCAGGATATTTTTAGTGCTTCAATGAAACAAGGTGTTACATAAATACAGAATGCTATTGACCAAATATTTTGGAAAACATATGTTCAGGCAACAATAAGGTTGAGAAGCATAACAATCAACTGCCAGAAAATTGGGAGTGCTTATGCTTCTTTCACAATATAAGCTTACACAAGTGCTGCATCTTAATGTATTCTGCAGAGGGCTGTAATCATCTAGGCTACATCAGGGAAACCTAGTGTGGCCAACTGGACGGATAGACTAACATTTCCAAGAATCGCTGCAAATACTAATCCAGTTCCACTAAGTAACACCAAAACCACACATAGCATAAACATCCCCAGTGCACTGAGGAGCTGCATCTTCTGGGGGAGGTTTGCACTAGTTCTGTGAGGCAGTCACACCACTGGAGATTTCCTATAGGCATAGACTTAGACAAGCATAAGTAACTTTACATTCAACAAGTATAACAGGAATAAAAGATACTTTGTATAAACCCGGCTATTACTTTGACTGACAACTTGACCTCAAAAGTCATGTTTTCTGTAGTTTTACAAGGGTTTTGCATTTTATTTCTCAAGTGACTCCATGGGAACAACAAATAAAAACAACAAAAATGTGTGTCTGTCAAGACTGCACATCTTCCAGGCTTTGCAGAGAAGAGGAAAGCAAAAGGCAGAGGCAGCCGTTCAGAGCCACAGCTGAGATACGGCTTTTAATTTCAACTTAAATCAGCCAAATAGCCTTAACACAGTATTGAGTCCAAACTAAAATCAAAACATTAGGCACCAGGTGTATCAGGAAGCTGAGCAGAAAGTCCTCTCTATTCAAAGAAATTTAATCACTAATACCTGAAAATGTAATTTAATGCTTTTCTTCTTCAGGTTCCAAAATGAGTCACGCAAAACTGAGAGCACCACTCCACTTCATGAACTACAAACTGAGACCCAGAGAAAGTTACCTGCTGAATATCATTGAGTGAGTTTCACTTATTTTATTAGCACTTATTCACCATGTGCAAGAATAACTGAAGCTATATTGTTCTGGTTCTCTGTGGTGTTCAGTCCATACACTGAATGCAGCTACGGCTCATAGAATATCACTATGTGATCATGAAATAGAAGACTGTGCTACAATGCACACAGGAGTCAAATGATGGTTGCATGGGAAACTGAGTTACTGGCATTTCTCAACTTTTAAGTGCTTGGCTTTGCAGCCTGTGTACTATTACTTGCATATGCCTTTTTAAAAGCAACAGTGAATTTTGCTCTGTTGCTATAACCAAAGCTGTCCAATCATGCATCACCAGCAGGGTTCAAAACTTCAACCTGCAGCCCTGAAGGTTAAGCTACTTAGTAAGAACAGATTTACTGCAGAATGGATATTGAATATTTGGGAACTCAGGTCCCATGTGGGAACCTGGAGGTGAGGAGTGAGCCAGCAGGCAGTGTCTTGAACCCACACAGTATCTGGCTTAGTTTTCTCTCCTGACACATCCAATTTAACATGCTTCCTATCACTTACCTTGATAGAAAGCTGAAAATAAAAGACAGTGAGTATTTTTCTTTGTTCTGAACATGAATGAGAGATTCCAAGAATTACTGAAACTTATTTTAGTTTAACTAACTTTTGTGGCCATTTAAAAGCACAAAAGGTTTTCTCTTGTTTCTGACTTAAGGTAAAATGAGGACAGACCACAATCTGTCCGGACCTGTGGCTGATGCTAACTTCCAGAGCTGAGCTAACTTTGTGAAAATAGGCCAACCCGTATCTGCTAAAAGGAACAGCCGGTCTATAGTTCATAGCATGTTCTGCTGGAAGCAGAAGATGTCTCAGCATTATATCCACTATTGTACCAAAAGGGGAAATCGACACTGCCATCTATTCCCCGACTTTCAGCCCTGCTACGAAGAAAGTCCTCCTGCTATGCCTTTGAAAGAAGGTTTGCGGGTGCCCCTACCGTTCTGACTTGCTTTGCCTCTCAAGCAGCGAGCAAGGTACGAAGGTCCAGAAGGAAGCAGGATGTACAACACAGGCCTGGCAAAATACAGGTCAAGGAAGAGTAGGTCTAAGGCTGCTCATGTTTTCTCAGTCTTACCAATTCAAATGTACTGCAAATATAGCAAAGTACAAATTCATCAGATTCCACTGATGCTGAGAAAGCAATCTGTTGGATGAATAAAAGCTTGAAAACTACTGAAAGAGCATTCCTAGAAACTCCATTTAATATTTTTCTCCCAAGGCAATCCTTATTTTTGGTCCTGACAATAAGTTTTATTTTTTTTTCCTGTTTTATGAGTAAGTCAGAACTGTCATTCTAAATAAAATGTAAAAACAAAGAATGCTGATAAAACAAAAAAGTGTGCAAGCAAGGGGAAATACTATCACATCCTTGTGCAGAAAACACAAACATAGTTATGCTAAACACACAGAGACAGAAATAGAAGCATGCAAGGACTCTGGGTCTGCGGTGTGCAATTAACTTCATCGTGTAATAATTATGTGCTTGGTCTAAAATTACCTGTACTGGGTCTGGCTGGGATGGAGTTAACTTTCTTTACTGCAGCTTGAATGGTGCTGTGTTTTGGATTTGTGACTAAACATTAATAATACACAAATGCTTTTGCTGTTGCTGAACAGTGCTTGCATGGTGTCAAGGCTTTCTCTTTCTCGTAGTCAGATGCCCCACATAACAAGAGTGAATACTTATAACTAAGGACATGAAAGCTGTAGAAGCACCCACCATGCTTCTAATAGTCTGCCCACTATGTAATTAGACAGAAATATTCATTCACCTGTTCGTCTGCCCAGAAGTTGAGAGCAAACACCAAGATATACACTTTTACTCAGGAAACATGTACACCAAAAACGAAGCATACAAGTATTTAATAAAAACTAAACACTGCCAATCATAGGAGAAAAAATAAAATATTAAACTGAAGGTTTAGAAGTGACTGAACTACATCCAGTAAAAGACACCACTGAAGTTGTAAGAGAAGCAACATACAGCAAACAAGATGTGCCAGTACATACTGAAAAACAGGAAAGTGAAAGTCTAGAAGAAGCCTGGAACACTGCAGGCACCATGGCCAGGAGTATTAAAATAAAAGCACAGTGCAAATATGACTGAACACGTCCATTCCTACAGTAAGTCTTTTAATCATTACAGTATTTTACACTCAAAGCAACAGCAGACCAGTCAGATTATACCTTTATTTTGAAGTAGAAACATCCACAGGGAAGAGCACCAGAATAACCAACAGCAGTATTATTCTACTTGTCCTGAGACTCCCCACTTAGACCCATTTTTGGCAAAGGCTTTCAACTGTAAGCTCCTCACAACATCTTGACTTACGTTCATATGCTCCCTGACTCAAGGATGATCTGGTTAATGACCTGCTCACTATTAGTAAATATTGAGAAAACTGACAGCAGGAAGTGAGATCCCTTCTGCCATTCAGATATGCCACCCTCGAGCTACAGTTCATTCACTTTAATTAATGCTTTTTAACAATTATTTTTTTCTAAAATGTGACACCGGCAGCAAGAGGTTAGAGCCTTCCTACTCTATAAGTGCTCATCTAAAAAAAGGCTTAGCATGCTGTTTTTAAAGGCTAATGTTCATGTTGTTTCAGCAAAAAGCTCAATGTTGGTTTTAAACATGTTTCTTCTTTCATGCCAGACAGACCAGCTCCTTGTATTCACAAAGCAACTGTGGTTCACTGATCATGTTTCCAGAATTAATTTTGACTTCCCCAGGTCAACTTTACAGTGATCAATGAAAGAAATTGTGGAAAAGATTACCTTATGAAAACACACAAACTTAGCCAGCCTTTAACAAAAAGAACAACTTGTAGAGCTTTCATCAGAGTCAGCACTCTTCAAGGATAGCCTGTCAGCATTTGGCATATATGAACATGGGAGATGGAACAAATATACAGGAAATCCTTGTGCTTACTCATGTACCCTCAGCACCACAGACAAGTCAAGTTGCTTTTATATGTTTCTCCCAGTTTCTGCATTCCCAGTCATTCAGTTTCCCACCACACAAGCAGAATCTTACCTGTTATTTTCTGCAACAAAGGAGATGGCTCTGGCTCATCACAAATGGCCTTGACTAGAGTTTTTTTCACCTCTTTTTCAGCTGCATCCAGCTCTTTTCCACTTTTGATTTCTCCAACCACAGAATACATGTATACCAGCAAGACAAGGAAGTCCTCACAGGTATAATCATCTTTGGTCCTTTCATTGTAAGACTTTATCATTGGCAACAACTGGTTCAAAACACCAGGCATTTCTGACTCGCCAATAGTCTGAAAAACAGGAGGAAGATCATGTCAGATTGACCCCACAGTGCTTTCCAGCTCAGATCAGACGTATTCCTGCCTGCATGCACAAGTTATTATTTCTCATAATAGCAGTGTCCATTTAATGAAATATCATTAAATATTTGCATTCTCATTTGTCAGCACATGGTCCTGTCACTTATTTGCTGCTCAGGTAGTAGATTTATTGGTTTCCTACAAGTTATTTCCTAGGGACTCATGATAGCAGCATCTCAGCACTTGAAAAGCCTGATTATTCGATATTCTCCATGTACCAGTATAATGAGACGACTCATCATCAGGTATAGGTAGAAACGGTACAAAACACAAGGTCAAATGGTTCCTCTAAATTTTGGGCCTCCTCCTTGGGCCTGATTTTGTACTTGAGCAGGGAGTTCAAAGCCCAGCTCCCATTGACTTCAATTGCTATTGTGAACTCTCAGCACATCTGCAAACCTGACCCCACGCTTTCAGGTCAGACACCCAGCAAATTAGAAACAGAGGGAATCACCTGTGAAGCACGTGCTTTAAGTAACTGGTATGGTTTCCTAGAAAAGCTCTAAGGCAGGAGCAAGGATAGGACAGCAATCACCTGCCTGGCATGTGCCCTGACCCTCCTCACCCACTGCCTCCCTCACAGCACACTCGCCAGCTTCTGCAAGCCAGGTAACGGGGGTCTTCACACTGAAAAAACCTTTGCTAGGCAGTCAGGCTCACTCCTACAGCACATCCATAACGTGAGGTGAGTAAGGCAAAGGCCATGGCGTAGCGGGGAGAAGTACATGATCGTGAGGCTGAAAGATGATCATAATGTGTATTTGAGGAGAGGAAGGCTGTCAGAGAAAAGAAAAAACTGAGGAAACTGAGAGTATGCTGGCATATCCTACGTCCTCCGTAGTTGAAATTGCACTTGCTTCTTCTCCTCGGTGTGGGAGTGATGTCCATAAAATTTTCCTGTGGTTGTAAAAAGGAGACATGAACCCCCTGAAGTGCCATGCTCACATCCACATCACATAACGCCAGGGCTGGGGTATAGATCACTGTGTGGGTCTCAGCCACTCAGGACAGCAGAGTGACTCATCAAACTACCACCCTGGCTGTGCACACACACCTGCACGTGACATCTCCACACACTAGATTTCTGCTGTGGGTTAGTCTGCAGCACAGCAGTGGGATCAGGTGAGAAGCAAGACCAGTGCAAGGCAAGCAGGAGGATCACGCTGCTCCTGTGTGTGGAGGGAGGTGTGGGAGGAGAGAAGCATGGCCTTCCTCACTAAACAGTGGTGATCAGTCAGATTCATCCACGAGCTGTCCTGCAACACTACCCTCAGTACCCTGCCCTTTGCCCTGTGGTTGCCAGACAGCTCCCTGTGAAAACGTGTGGGTCAGTTCATAGTGTACAGCAAAACACTGAATCTCCTACAGTGCAGTAAGTCAAGTCTGCAAACGCTTTTTCTTGGTTGTTACTACAGTAACTTCAAACAGACTAGTTATGGTAATAGGCATTACAGCCAATAGCAGATCCTTTAAACAGTTTCATAATAAGTAAATAAAATACAAAACAAACCAGAAAGAGACACAGGTTTACACAATAACAAAATAATGCAATTTGGTTTATCACTGCTTTTACCTACACTAATTTAGTTCTGAGCTCTTCTAACAACTGTGTAGTTTTTTCTGAAACCTAGGCAGGGATTTCAGAGTCTAACTTTAGGAACACAGAAACTGAAAGCTTCATTGCTTGGCATACTCCATACAACACTTCAGGGAGTCTTGGTTTTGGTCGTATTTTGTTTTAGTTGTTCTTTTTAAAATCTTAGAAACACTAACAAGCATCTCATAAACTCTGACTTTTATACCTAACACTGATCCACTACAGATCTTGATCATAAATAAAGCACAAATTAGTCAAGCTCTAAAGAAACTTTTTTCCAGCCTGTGCTATAGGAAACACCACTTCTGCAGACTTTGGGCCGCACCCTTCTCCTAACATACAAGTTTTGCCATGGATCCATCTTTCAAGAGATTTTAATGTGGTCAGATGTTATGTTTCTATTCAAATACATACCTTGGAGAAGAATTTTCTAACTACCCTCATGCTAAACCCAACAGTAAGTGCAACTGTAGACCTGAAGCAGTAATTTACAAAGCTACAGTGGTCAAAAGCATGTGGGAGACAAAAACGACCATTTAGAAATCTGGGAGGGACTGGCACCCTGTATGTGTTTGGCAGGGAATGTTAAATCACGTGCACAGCAAGTCCGGGCACTGCTCCGCCTGGGAAGCAAATCTGTGGTGTTTGACACCAGTCTGGCATATGCTGGCAGCTGGGCCACCCTCAAGACAAGGCTGTCGGTTCCCAAATTTCAACTCAGCCTCAGTTCAGTATTACCTGCTCTCTTCTTGAAAAGTGACACAAACAAATTTTCATCTGTATGCCAGTACAATAAATATCAGATTATCCAGGCCCTAAGATGGAAAAAAGACAAAATTTCAAGGAATTCAGAGATACGCAGCTCCTGGGAGGAAACCACCTGCAATAAATAAAAAGTCTAATCCATCCTAAAAATCTAAGAATTGAAGGTTAACCTACATGTGGAGTTATCCTGGAATATATGACAAACTTAAATTTATATTAATCTGAACTCACTTTTAAGGAGAGGCAAGCCCTAGGTCATGTATTATTGAACATCATCTACCATCTACTGGCATATCACCTCTTCTCCCTCCCCTTTCAACACACAAACTCTCTACTTCACCCCATCTCTAAATATCGCATAGGATGCTCCTACAACACTAAAGATGAGTTCTTGAAAAAGTTCTATTTTGCATGCACAAATTATCCAAATGCATGGAGCATTGGTGGTATAAAACAGTAGAGTCAACAACTCCTGCTTCAGGACAGTAGCTCCTGAAAGTACACGTGTACAGCATCTCTGGCAAACTTTCAAACATACATGATTTAAAAAAGGGCCTAAACTTTCAGGATGATTTACTGTAGGGTGGGCTAAAACTCAACAACTTAAAGCAACAATTGTCACCTCTTATCTTCAAAGTAAAAATGAAAGAGAAAAAAAAAATTAAAGAGCTATAATAAACTGTTAACTTCAGAACGCACGTAGGGTCTTTCTGGGGTATGAACTTCTCTGGAATGTTTTTCTCTTATCTCTTGGGAAATGGCACTACAGAGGACTTCAAATGGAACTGCCAAGTTTCAGAGGCTATTCTGTTCAAACAGGCCAGTTGGACTGGAGTGTGCATGAAAAAAAGGGACTCACAGCCTCACTGCAGAGCACAGCTCCACAGGGAGCTGGGAAATTTGCCTCAAACGAAATCCACTGGCAGATTGTCATTATCTGGCCACCTCCGATGATTTAGGGGCTCCCTGCACCGCCTAACAATCAATCAATTACCCTGATTGAACAACCCTAAAACACAAGCTTTAAAAATGTAACTACCCATGACCCAAATTTCCTGCTGGTTATGGTGGCCTCAGGTTAGCCCCATTTGTCTATCATCAAGAGAGCCAATAAAAATAATAAAAACAGGTCAATGCTGAGCTTTCCAAAGGCTGTATAAAAACATTAATGCTGCTTAATGCAGAGCCAGCTAAGGCCCAAGCTCTAACGCCTTCTGCTCAGCTGCATTGTTTGGACATTTTAACACTATAAGCATATAGTCTTCAGAATCCAGGGAGAGTTTGCAATAGATTTTTGTTGTTTTCCATCTCTTTCCTCCACCCTCCTTAGTTATTTATTTTTGTAACTTCAGCTGTGTAATAATTTACTGTCCCTAAGGGTAAATGAGCCGACGTCAATTTGCTGATTTTTGCAAAAGGCCCGAGTTTTGGCGGATGGGAGGGTAGTGAAGAAAGTACAAAAATAATTTTTTTCAGTTTTTAAACACTAAACGTGATACTGTGATTCAAAAGTGACACTTAAAATGTGATCTAAAGGATCTACAGGAATTAAGAGGAAGTATAATAAACGTAAGAAAAAATGTTTTGCATTTCTGTGAAAGGCATTATTTTCAATATGAAACAAACCTCTAAGAATCTAAAGCCATATGTATCACTAGACATTTTTACACAATAGGAAACAGAGTGTGCTGGGGAGGAAGAGAAGAGGAGGGTCAGTTTACTTGAATTAACACGTGTCCCTGACAAAACTGAGAAGAGAACTGAGCGCTCTAATCCCTCCACTTCCAGCCCACTGTCCTCAACACATCATTAAAAATATTAAAGCAAAAATCAACTTCAAGCAAGTGGAATTTATTTTGTTTTAAAATCCAGAAGGAAGGAGGAGATAAATCTTGAGAGACTACTTCACTATGTAAATATTCTAGCGGCTTTCCATTTAGGAAGCAAAACATGTTTAATTCCTTCAGAGGCTGCATGAGTTAACAGAACATTTTTGAATGGGAACCACACAGCTTTACAACAGTGAGGAATTTTATTGGGGAAAAATAAAACTAAGAAATAACCCCAAAACCCAGCTTCAGGTAAAACCAGCAGAAGGATCAGTCAAAACTCACAAGCCTGTGGTTCATTTGCTACCCCACACTCCTAGTCTGCCCCATTTAACAGAAGCTCCTTTTATCAGTAACTTATATGGGAAAAGAGGGTTCATGAGTTGTGGAATAAGCAGCTTTCCAATGTTGCTCTATTTCATTTGTCATGTTTTACCTGGGTTCAATGTTTTGTGTTTCATGATTTTGCTACGCAGTGTATTAGCATCCCCACTACCCAGACAAAGGCAGAATATTCTAGCTGCTAAAAGTGACGATGGCACCAAAGGAGGACCTCATGGACATGCAAAACGAGCTCAGATCCTTCAATGGCAACAGATCTCTGCAGTAGTAGTCATCTTAGTGAAAACAAGAGGTGTTGCCAAGCTAAGGAGGAGCCTTAGCTGCCTGCAGTGCTCAGCTGCCCATAAATCAAATGCTGCAGCTCTGTTACTTGCTGTTTTACATCATTTGGCCACCTGAGATTTGGGGTTGTTTGCACGTAATTTCCATATGGCTGAAAAGATGTCTGTACTCCCTACTCCTAGCAAAACAATAATTTCATGTATTTAGTTTTCATTAAACGGCCTACGGGTGACTAGTTGTTTGACACAATAAACCAGTAAGTATGACCTTAACATGCAAATTCTGTTTTTCCCTATGAAGCTCTAGAAATCATTATAACTTTTGACTTGGGCAGGTTTTGATAAAAATGTACCTTCTCTTTGACTTCTCTTTACATATTTGTAGGGTATGATTGAAGAATAACCAATCCAAAACACAAATTAAAGTTCTTCCAAGTACTACACTCTAACCATTAGGAAACCCCTCAATCTGTCACTGTCAAAATATACAGGATCCAGTTATTCAGACAGGTTACTTAAGAAGAGGATAAAATAATTTTGATAACCGAAGTCCACCAGCTGTACACTTCCTTTTCCAGGAAGTGAGTTTGGATGCCAGAAAAGATTTAGTCTCAAACTTTTATTTCCAGCTGGGGAGGGTTGACACAGCCTCGCCTTGCAGGGAGAAGGAGAAAACTTTAGCCTTAGGGGAAAGCAGATGAAGAATCCAGCGAACTCACAGCAGCTTGAGAGTGGAGGTATGAGATGGCAGCGGTTAATGGAAGCTTCCAGTAAAAAAAAAAGTCATAAAAGATAAGGAAAAAGATCACATTGCCTTTTGTTGGGGACCAAAATAGGTTTATGACTTGCCCCTGTCAATACTGAGAGATTTGCATCTTCCTCTCTTTAATGGCAGCATCTGTCTAGTCACTTGATAGATGATCCAGAAATCCACCAAGAATATGTGTATAAAGAAAATAATGGAGAACTAACTGCTAGTGAGAGACATAGGAAATAATAAAAGCATCTAGGACTTGTGTCCCCTGTCGTTACTCTTAATGACTCCTCTGTCTTTAATGAAATATCCTTATGGAGCCAGTTCTATCTCCTGTTCCCTTTTCTGCATTTATCACCCACTCTGAGCATTGCCCCAGGAACTACATCCTCAAAACTGCAGACACAATTTCCAGGCAGCCCTTGTAGACAGTCTTAAAATTCTAATGTAAATAAGTAAAAAGGAAATAAAAGAAAATGAGTAAGCTTTTTAAAAGCTATTTTCAACCTGGCTCATGTTATCAAAGACACAGATTCACATTTATCCTACGTGCATGGTCTCCCAAGTGGCCTTCATTCTTGCCTTCTGCCCACCACAGCAGCCTCTTCCTTCTGCGTCTGCTGAAGTGTTTTTCTGACTGTCCATCAGAACAAACTGATCAGACTGGTTCTCTGCTTGGGTTTAATGCTTGGCCACAGAAAGACTTACACTGGCCATGAAGGCCAAAGACTGGACCGCTTCTTTGTCCAACACTGCTGGCTTAAAGCCTACATGAACTAGAGTTTTAAGTTTACCAAGAGATATAAAAGAAAATTATATAAATAATCACCTACTCTTTGGATGACTTCTTCAATACACATGACTTCTGGTCATGTGGCCAGATTCTTAATTGGTGTCTATCCATCAACACTACAGACATCAACAGTCCTTTGTCAATTTACACCTGCTGAATCCCTGTGTTAGTGCTTACTATAAAACACAATGATGAGTCAAAGGCAAGAAAAATTAACTTGCAACACAAAGCTTTTAAAAAGCATAACATTCATAAGCTCTTCTGGTCTGAGATTTTTTTTTTTTTAAATATGTCTTGCATAATTCCAAAAACACACCACTGACACTTAACAGCTAATATGTGACAACAACAGAAATATTTAAAACAAGCTATTTGAGCCCTAACATTTCTAAAAACAAAACAAAAGCAAAGCCCAGGACAGTTATTTCAGCCAATAACTCCCTAAACCATGGTCATGACCTAAGCAATTGGATTCCACACCTATAACCCATACCCAAAGTAGTGTATTCCAGTATTTTTCTTTAACCTTTGTTAGGACATAAATAGAAATTATATTTTGAACAATGTAATTAAGATTTCCTGTTACCACCTTTCTCCTGTCTTTACTGAGTTTGACAGCAATTTCCCAGTTTCAATTATCTTGCAACTGCTCCAGTTATATTTTTTCTTGTGTTACAAGAGGCAGATTCAGTTACTGTGTCAGAACTGCAAGTCTTACACATACATTTTGAGAAAATTTAAATGCCATCACAAAAAGCTTCTAATAAACCCACTGATATCTAATCTTCCACAGTACAGAAATTGCCTCATCCCAGTGAGTTATGCTGTCTGGCCATGTATCATTACATCATACAGACCAGTTTTTTCCTTTCTCTTTGGAAACCATCTAAGTGTACAGCTGTGTTAAGATATTTTAATGGGTTCATGGGGGCTCAGCAGCAACAGGATACTGAAAAAAAGATATTTAATAAGTCTGGATTTTATTAGACAAAGCTCCACAAGGATAAGTACAATTTTACTTAAATCACTGCATGTCTGACATGAGAGACTCATCAACAAGTTAAAAAGGGAGTACTTCCAACCTACTCAAGTCAAAAGCTTTTAGCTGTGATGGCTTCTACAGACATGCTCAGTATAAACATGAATCAGCACAGCAAAAAACAGTGTCAGAATAATGAAAAAGCAGTACAGGAACAGTCAAGACAAAACATGTATCAGAGAAAGATCTTGGTGCTACGTGTGTCAGGATTTTTTGTGTGTGTTTTTTTGAGGTTATCTGTTTGTTTTGATAGCCTTGGAATATTTGGAAAACAGCCAGAAGATGGTAGGGGTTCAATACTGAGAAAAGAGCATGAGGATAATATAATATCTGAGGAGGTTAAAACTCACACTGGCTTTGAGGAGAACAATGGGAAAGCTCACTACAAAGCAAAAGATAAGAATCTACAGGGACAGAAAACAAATAAAAGGGGTATAAATCAAGCAAAATATAGTACAACCAAATCAGTGCAGACCATGTTTGCAGAAGGAGGGGATTCTATCCTGGGAGATGGTTACTTGAAAAGATTTGAGAGATGCTCTGGACAAAGAAAAGGACATGAAACCCTGCTTTATATACTAGCTTTTACATACTAGCTATAACCCTTCAGGTTTGAAAAACAGATGAGTCTGAGGGGATAAAAAGTCTAAAAAATCATGAGTGGACTAGAGAAGGCAGGTAGGGGTTGACTGCTTACTCTCTGTCCCAACACAAGAGCTAAGGGGCAATAAACGAAGTTGGTAAGAGCCAGTTTAAAAAGCAAATCAAACAGAGGTAGTTCTTCATGTAACTTGCTCAGATGTGGAACCCCCTGCCAAAGGTTGTTGTGCTGCTAAATTCTTACTTTGGTTCACAAAGATAGTGGGAAAACTCACAGGGGAAAATGTTTCCCTCAAATATTAGCAGATAAACAGAAACTACACCTGTTCCAGAACTCAAAATGGTTAGAGCTGGGGAAGTATCATATAACCTTCTCCTCTTCTCTTAATCTTCTGTAGGGAGCTGCTTTTGAGTATGGTTAGGAAAAGCAAACTAGCTCAGCTACGTTTTTGATCCGATCTAGAATGGACATATTTACCACAAAGCCACAGCAAAAGGACCAATATAACTAAAAATACAGTATCCAGGGGAACAAAGTAGGGGAGCAGGTTTATTATAGTATGTGGCACTGTCAATTAATTCCTACATATCGTATCCAGTTCCAGTGTCCACATTTTTAGGAAGCTGTGGAAAACTACAGACAATGTTAGGGAGAGTTATAAAACAATTAAAAGAGTAAATTTCTTCAGAGTGAGAGACAGTTGGCTTATCAATAGGAAAAATATCAGTTTATGTATGTCTCTTCAGGCAAAATAAAATTTTGGAGTATGAGACAGCTCTTGAATCTAGTCAAGTAAGGCATAGGAGAAACAAGGGAAGTTGAAACTATGATTTTTCCAATTCTCAAGTTAGTGGAGATCCTCTCAGGGGTGTGCATATTTCAGAAAGACTTTGGAAGGTGAAAGGACAGAAAACAAGCAGCAAGCACAAACTCAGTGGTCTCACGCAACAAAACACTATGCATAGAATGCATCTGGTGAATAAAACCATAAACCCTTTGGCACAGTGCTTAATTGCAATGAAAAGAATTGTGCACTGCAAGGGAAAAATAACTTAGAAATAGTAGAAAGGATAAAGACAATACACACTGAAATAGCGGACTTGTGAGGGCTGGCGCACAGCAGCAAGTTATAAAAGGAGACTGACAGTCAAAATAAGCCCATCTTGTGCCTTTTCCTCCACATTCTTGCCATCTGAGGCACTGTTTCTCTCTCAGCCCTTTGAACCATCCTTCACTCCAATGCCAGTCTAATGTTAGATGTCCCAGAAACTCCTCAGGGTTGCAGGGAAACCTCCAGATTTTGGTGATGCGGCAGGTCACAGTGGCCACTGGCACCAGAAACCAAAAAATGAGATGGCCTGGGAAAAGGGCAAAATAGGAAAACCAGTCTGTTCCTAATGGGTGAAAAACAAAAGGAGTTCGGAGACCACATGACTGCTTGGGTTCGTTTGTTCATCTGAAAGAAATTTGTTTTCTTGTTGCTGTTGACTTTTTTGTGTGTAAGTGTGCTACCTGATCATCAAACTTTTTTAAACAAATCCAGTCAACTTTTGCCCCTAGAAGTTTGATACTAACATTCAGGATATCTATCCTACCTTGCCATAAGCACCAATGACAGTTTGTGCTAAAGCATCGTACAAATGGCTTCCAACTAAGGTGGGGCCAAACACACACCTGAGAGCTTTAAGTAATGCTTAGAGATTATGCGATTACATAAAATAGGCTGAATAAGGGTACTATTTGGCTAAAACACACCCCATTTCATAGCATCCCTGGGAATCAACCTTTTGTTGACAATTTCAGTGGAAATGGATGTAGATCTGAGCAAGAAGCATTCTCTATCCCCATCCCTTTTCTTGTGTCCCTTTTGTTAAAAAAAAAAAAAAAATCTAGGAAACTTAGTGAAAATCTATAACTAAGTTAAACATACTTCCCCAAAATCACTGAAATTTACCTAAATACTAGGAACTGAAACTCCTATGAGTCAAGAAACTTGAAAGCTCTTTAAAATGTCAACTTGATTGAGATGGCCATATGAAAGCAGATGCTGGATCCCATTACTGCATCTTACAGACAGAAATTTCAACAGTAGCTAACTTTGAAATATCTTACATTGTCTTTAAAATATTTTATACCTCGTTATGCAGATAGACAAAGACATAATATGTGACACAAAACACAAAGCAAAAATATATGGACATGGGAGGTTTGCACAGGAGAAGATCCCAGTGCTCTGCCCACAGTCCCGCCTGAAACCACAGGAAGGAGACAGAACGGCAACACAAAGACATGCGAAGGCAGATTATCAGTCCGCTGCAGAGCACCACGGCTGTTAATCAGTACAGTAAATGTTATCACAATAGAGTACTGACATTTCTAGCCCTTGTACAAGGCCCTCCATGCTTTAAACAGGATTCAAGCTTTCATGGTGATTAAAGGCAGATGTCACATGTATGAGTAAGTTTGTAACTTATGAGCCCCTCATCCATTTCTGTGTGTGGAAGGAATCTTTCATTGACAGGACATCTTCACTAGAGGATGCTTGCTGGGGCACATTTACACAAGGAAGAACACTTTCCTTCCCTTTTTCAGGTTGGGAAGAATAAAACAAGCATACATCTAATTTCATCCTACGAAATGTATCAGGTTAAAATCTTAATTTTTCTGTCCAGTTTTCCACTGTCATTAAAAACTAATCAGGTTATAATCTTTCGGAGAGCAGTGGATGGCAGAAACAGCAGTGATACTTCAAAGTAAAGGATGCATGTTCTTTCCTGTATAAATGTGCAAGAACAGCAGCTGCAATGACTACTGATCATACATCTAATATCAAACATCAAGTGAAATTTGGGCAGAGGCAAAATAACAAATGTTTTTCTACTGTGATAATGCTACGGTGAAAAAATTTCTGAAATCTAGTTCTTCTTTTAATCTTCTCCTCCCATCCTGGAAATAATTTCCTCCTTTAGAAGCTAACAGTTCTCTTTTCAAGCAGTTTAACTCGACTGCCTATGAGCTGTTCCTTCAGCTCCGTAACCACGCAGGAATCCTCCTCAGTGCTGCACAGACTGTGTGCTCCAGGCTGGGTACGCCTGTGCATGAGCATGCGACCTTTTAGGATGCCAGTTATGAAAGTATACCCGACATCTGCTTGTCCATCATGATGCTTCATGCCCCTTGGCCCACACCCTTCCCATGACTCGCATATGGCACACCCTCTCCTCCTTCATCTCCTTTCAGCGCTCCCATTGTCGCCCCATGGGATCGGGCTGTGCTGGGTGGCACTGGCAGTGGTTTTGCAGAGGGTTCCTTGCTCTGGATGGAGAAGACATAGGGCTGCTCTCCTACCGCCAGCTGCAAGGGCCATGTGAGGGCATCTTGGCTGCCAGAGACTGCTCCTGCCACACCTCCTCCCCATCCATTTCTTCAGCACAGGCTACAATTAGAAAAACAATCCCAGCTTTCTGTCCCCCTGGGATCTCCCTCCCACTCAGTCGAACGCCTGAGTCAGCATAACTATCCCTCGTGATACCACATTTGTGCAAAGGGAGCTGACTGGAGCACAGGACATCTGGTCCCAATATCTAAAAACACTTAAATCATGCATGTCATTCCAAACATTTAAGGACTTCAGACATTTTCAGTTACTTTCATATAGATTTCCTAGTTGCTTCATGTAGAAAGGATTTCTTATGTTCAAGTTTCATTCTGAAATCTGGGGAAATTTATAGATATTCCATGCCATTTTAACTAGGAAAAAACCCAGACATGTCCTAAGCTACCTTTATATTAACTATTTTTTTAAATTATTCCAGGAAAATACCAAAATGCACTCAGTTATAACACTTACAATTCAGACTTCAGTAACAGGCAAAAAAATTTGGTTCTATGTGCAATGTTCAAGAAGAAAAATGAAAACAAACAAAAACCCCCCACAAATTCAGTTGTAGATGCTAGACAGTGAGGTACCAAGACGTTTTCTAGTTCCCCATTGTGCTTTTTGGTAGGAGAGAAAGGAGACATAGCCCAGTGGTCAGGCACCAGACCGAGACTCTGTAGACCAATGCTCACCTCCATGTCCGATTGCAAGCTTCTTGCTTGTTCTCTACCTGCAGGCAGCAGTAGCTTCCTCACACGACCAAGCACTAATTCAGGTTCTCTGATAGTTTGATTCTGAGTCCCAGGTACGAGTAATAATGTTCAGTGCAGCAAATAATTCCCTTTCCAGCCTCCACATACGCTGCAAGTCATGGTATGTTGATGCCAATCCAGCACAGGCACACTGTGAGCACGCTGTAGCCTATTAGTTTGAGTATCAATAGCTGTCACGGGATGGAGCTCAGTAACTGGCTTCTTTTTCAAAAGCTAGGATGAGTATGTCTATCTACCTTGCAGTCTCTATTGCACAAATCTCTTGCAACAGAGAAAATATAGCACTTTGATATAACTTCTATTCTTCTTATCTGGCTCCCCACACCTGAGGGTTGGAGTGCTTCCAACCTCGACCATACACGGCTTCTACTGCAGTGTACACACACCACTAAAACAGCAGAAAAATACTAATTTATTTTTGGTCAGCTACTAGAAAAGTCTTCACTCCCCCCACAGCGCAGAAAGCTCCTGATTTTCTAACAGGCTGCTTGTCAGTCTGCTCTCAGGCCACGAGAATCAAACATTATGGGCATAAGTGATACTCCACATGGAGACATCAGAGCAGCAAAAAGAAGAGGTAAGAGACCATAGTTTGAACAAGAGAATCTAGAGGATCTTGATTATAGGTTACAACTCACAAAATACTTTAAGTCATTTATCTGAGACTTGTATCCTATTTTGGAAGGCAAACTAGTGTCACAAAGCTCTTTTAGACACTGTTTATTAACATGAAAATGAAATATGAAAAGCACTTTCTGTTAAATTCTGGATCTGGACAACTCTTATAACATGAACCCTAAATAAACAAAGTAAAACAGTATTGCAACAGCTAGAAATAAAATTGTGTGTTAATACTAAAAATAAAGATACACTAATGTATGTTTAATCCTTCTAAAAATAAACTTTCAAAATAACATCATCACAATTAAGTTACCCCCATATGTTACAACACAAGTAACTACTCCAGCTGCCGGCTGGGACCCTCACATGCCAGACTACTCTCTTAGTTTTACTGGAGCAAACATTCCAACCTTCCTAGCAGACAGTTCTGTAGGCCCCAGCAAAGATCACAAAACCCACAAAATTTCGATGCTACTGTTTAAGAACAGCGGCATCCACTGGGGACAGGGGGTGGGTGGAGATAAATCTAGGCACAGTGTTTTCTCTTTAAAATTTCACTTTTTTTTTTTTTTTTTTTTTAATAACCACTACAAAAAATTTAAACCAGTCTCAGGACAATCTTTTCTTCTGCCTCCAAATAATTTCCCTCCGCCACCTCAGTCATTGCCACTTTTGTCAGATCCTAACAAATTGCCAGTTGGTGGTCTCGCTGTTCTACCCTGAGTCCTATTTTAATTAGTCAGAGCACTGACAAAAGATTATTGTACAAATATTGGCGAATCTTCAAACAAGAGTACATGCTGTCCATTTTATTCACAATGAAAAAGCTCTTAAAGAGATTTCGATAAAGATTCGCCTCCTGCTTGCAGCCCACGTTTGTAATGTTTATATAAGTGGGGGATATAAATCTTTTTCAAATGAACCCCACAGTTTTTAAACCAGCCTTGTTATAAACTGCCTGTTTCCGTTTTGCCTGCCTAAGCAAGCAATGCAGAGCCTGCTCGGGATAGACTGGAACTAATTTAATGTGCTCCAGGTTTAATCCCCATCCTCCCAGCTCTTACTGGCAGATTTTACACAGAGGACTACTGCTGACTTTAACAATGATTCATGCGATAAGTGGGTTTTGATTTGTTTTTCCATGTCAGAAAACATGCAACAGAAATGCCACCAGAATAATTTTAATAAAACACGACCCAGTCAGAGCCAGGTTAAAAAAAAATAATAATTAAACTTTGACACAAGAAATGTTCCTCTGCCACTTAACAGCGCTTTCAATTTATTAAGGTGAATTATTAGCTTGCTTTATGCAAAATAAAGAAATAAAGTCGGTGGACCTCTACATCTGGGCTGGAAGGAAGCCAAGGCATGCTGCCCTTCACCGACACACGGGCTCGCAGGACGCGCAGCTCTCGTTAAAAATGCAAAATCATCGCTTATCGCCAAGCCCGAAGGGGCGCCACGGGTGGCAATTCTGCACGGCCTGAAACCAGCTCACCCACGAGGCTCCCCCCGCTGCCCGGGCCGGGCCGGGCCGGGGCGGGCGG
>NW_010334772.1:15589-15867 GCF_000700745.2 Antrostomus carolinensis | reverse complement strand
CGAGCGCCTGCGGGGCGTCCTTGGGCCTTGTTGGGCCCCGTGGCCCTGGGTCCGCGGGCGGGTGTAGTTGGGAGCTCCGTCTCCTCTCCCGGGAGCCCTGGGAGGGCAGCCGGTTGCCGTGAGGCGCAGTCACATGAGCTGTGAAGCAGAAGTGCTGACCTCTGCGTGCAGCAGACGGGCTCAGCTCTGCGAGCCCCTTGAGGTAACGCAGCAGCGCTGTCCCTGACGGTTGTGGCAGGGGCAGAACATTAGAAAACAAGGGGGGACGAGAGAGGGCA
>NW_010334772.1:10138-15560 GCF_000700745.2 Antrostomus carolinensis | reverse complement strand
GTGTGCGGCCCAGGCCGAGAGGCTTGCGTCCTCGCAGCGCTCCCTTCTGCCTCGGTGTCTCAGGGGGGTCGAGCCACCATCTTCCCTGGTACCCCGGTGTTCTCCACTATGTACCGGCCTGTTTACTGGGTCAGACGTTTTCAGTTTCCTGAAGTAGTACATCTTAATTTAAAATGCAGTTTTCTGTTTGCTGTCTATCATCCATTCTGTCTGTGTGCAGCAAGCTGTGCGCTTGCTAAATACAGCGTATTGTGAAGTTTATCTTCTCTGCTGTGTTATGCAGCAATTTAACAAGTGTTCTCTTAGCAAATTAGCATGTGTTGACTTGAAAGCATTTCTCTATATGACCTTTTTTTGAAGCTCTGTTTTGTTTAAAATAGACATCAGCATTTTAGGAGGAACACTGGATACCGTGAACTAAATAGATAAGCTAAATTACCTTTCTTATTATATTGGGATTAGTAAATCAGCACGTATTCTTTAAAATTACTTTTCTTAGCCAGCCCAAGCCAGCTGTGTGTAGAATTTCATGTTTTCTTTCCAATTTTTTTGTTCTGGTAGCCTAGAAGCTCTTACAAAACCTTTAATTTCTTCAAAAGTAGTCACCGCTATGACATATAGTAATATTTTTGCTCCTTCGAAGACCTGACCATTTTTCTATTGACTTGAAAAACAAGGGACTTCCCTTGTTTTTCCCTTGTCCCCAAGGGACAGTCCCTTACGGTTTTGGGTCGTTTAGCTTTCTTTTTCATTAACAGCCTTCAAAATACTGAGAAATTTTTTTAATTCAGACAGTTTCCTCTGTTAGAAAGATGCGAATTTATGAGCTTAATACAGCAGCTTTTGCAGGTAGACAGGTTTCTGGCTACCACATCAGGTTCATGTAAAGAGTATTGCTTGAAACCATCATTGTATTTTGAAAATTTCAGTGTTAGAATATTTACATGAAGTCTCTGTGCTGTTCTCACCCCCGTCTCATCTCAAAAAGGACATAATTAACAAAAAAAGCCCCAAAAGTAGAATGTGGAGACCAGGATGAGCAGAGTCATGGAATGGCTTCAGTATGTGAGAGATAACTGAGGGAAGGGAATGATACAACAGCAATTATAAAATCCTGACTGGTATGGAGAAAGTGTCTGTTATAATTATTTAATAATTTCTTATAATGCAGGAAGAGGAGGCACTAAATTGAATGATCAGGTAACAAGTTTAAAACAAGAAGAAGCAAGTGTTTTTACAGAGGAATTGTCATTAAATCATGGAACTCATTTCCAGAGGATATTTTGGTTCAAAAGCGCAAGTGGTTTGAAAGGCAATTACACAAATTTGTGGAATAAAAGTCCATTAAGGGCTATTAAGCAATAGAAAGTCCCAAAGTTGCTGGCTGCACAATGGTGGGAGAGTTTATTGGAAGATCTCTCAGCTGTTGCTCATATTTTCCACTCTTTCTGTAAGTATGCACTCATGTCTGAGAACCAGGATAGGTGGAAGTCTGGTGTAGCTCTGCATATCTGCTCTTAAAGGCTCGAGTTTTGGCAGTCTTACAGACTCAAGAGTCTTTGAAACAGAAACCAGAGTAGTACTGTCTGACCAGCTTTGCAGGTATCCATCAGCTGGTCTGACAGAAGTATAACTGCCCCATTTGTATCACTGGCTGTATACTCTCTGGAAAATTGATGATAAATTGTATGTCAATGCTGATAACTGTTATTATTGATCAAAGAAATACCAAAGATTACTGAATCATTTGAACACAGGTGATGTCATTGGCCCAGCTAGGCAGAGCTTGAGAAAGCAATCCCTGCAGCTCTTAAGAGTGCTCTGTCCTGTGAGGTTGCTGAAGATCCTCTTACTTGGTGAGCTGTCAATAAAAACAACTTGAAGGCTCCTATCCATGAAACAATACAGTGTGCACGAGGTGGGCCAGCTCATTCTGCAGGGTGGACACTTGCCATAGTTTATGGATGCAAGCTGAGCGATGTGTTACAATAATGTGAGGTATAGGTATTACGGACCAGAAACACCCTTCACCCCTTCCTTACTCCATACATCACTGTTCCTGGTGAGACGAGTGTAGAACTGACGAGCCATCCTTCCTCTTCAATTTCTTTGTGTTATTAAAGACAAGAGGAACAAAACCAGTGGAATCTGCTCATACTGCAGTTTAGCTCTGTACACAGAATTTGTTACTGGCTTACTCAAATTCGTTATAGCCTAGTCCCCAACATTCACTACAGTAAGATTACTTTCTTTAATGCTCTTGGGCCCCCTTGTAATTTATTAATTTCCTATGACCACAGACAACTTTGAAGGACATCCATGCAGCCTGGGTACTCCAGGGACCATTGACCAACATTACTTCTACATTGTATTTTTCTAGGTATAACCACTGACATCTCATAAAACTGGATACTTATATTTTTTTTCCACAGTGTTACTCTAAGCTTTTTGAGAGCTTATCCAGACAATACAGTAGATAGTTCCCTGAATGCATCAACTCTTTGTTACTGATGAAGCAATCATAACGGTAGCAAATGTAGGATACTTTAAGGTGAAATCTGGTGTAGGCAAAACCTGAGAATCTCTTGCTTTTATTTGATGGTCTTTATTAACACAAAGTCAGAATAAGGAACAGATCAAATCTTGTCAGCTATTAAAAAGGAGTCCCACTAGATGGGGTTATAGTTTCAAATGAAGAGTATACTCTAACCTGGTTTGAGGACAAGCATTTTTTTGCTTCTTATTTTGTTCAAGTTACCTACATAATTCTTTGCAATTAGAATATATTATCTTCATCTCTTCAGTTCACCAACAGTTTTTTGTTGTTTTTTTTTTTGCCTTTCTTATGTTCAGCAGAAGCTCTGGTAGCTTTATTCAAGTAAATTACTGATGTGTTTGAGGCACTGTTGCTGCTGTTCATAGATTTCAGTGGCTGAATATCTGTTACATTTCTCTTTGGTTTTTTCTTCTCTCCCTAGCATTACTGCAGTACCATTTTACATGCTAACAAATAGCAATTACAGAAAAAAATCTCTGGCACAAATCATCTTAATTTGGAATTATTAACATCGTTGGTGCAGTAATTTATTAACTGTTTGGAACAGAGCTTTTATTTGTTTATTCATTTTTATGAAGGCAGACTGTGGTGCCCAGCACAGCACAGAGGTGCCCTATAACTGGGTTCAAATTCTGCTGAAGGCAAATACTAAATAATTATTCCTTAGATCCTTGTTACTGCTCTGTTTTAAAAGAAGTTTATCAAATGAGAATTGATCTAGTGTAGTAAGAACTAAAACAGAGTACACAGATACACGAATCGAGTGGAAACAAATTGAGATCAATAGGCAAAATTAATTTTTTACATTGCCTGGTTTGTGACTATTTAAAAACTTATATTAATATTCTGGTGCCATATTTGTTGTTATTATGCTTAGCACACTTTCATTCCTACATCAATTTAATAAATAATTATAGTGATGCCTCTGCATTTTACACTTTGAGAATGATGATAGAAATCTCAAGGGTCATCACCATTCTAACAAAGTTAATTGAATTTGATTAGTACTAAATCACTTCTATCTACAATTCTTAATAAAAAAGATAACAAATTAAATTTGCTTTTAAAATCACTGGTAATTTTTTTTTTTTTTTTAAAGAGGGGTGTCTGGACAAAGACAAGAACACAGAGAAATTAAAAATAATCTAGCGATGATATCAAATGTTTTGAGTTTCAGTAAGAGGTACTGGAAAATCAAGTAACTTTTAAAAATTTATCTAAAACTTAGCAAAACTCTATTTGCAAAAGTGATTTAACATCTCCTTTCCATAGCCATAGTGTAAGTTCTAGTTTAGTTCAAATTCTGAGAATGGAATTTCTGACAATACATTGAACATACTGATAGTCAGTTAATACACTACGAGTAAAAACAGCAGGTACAACAGGTGAAGAATACAGGGTGAGGAAAGAGAAAAATAACAAAAGAGGGGTTTTTCTTCACTTCGGCTTGCCGATTCTCAGTATTTAAGCTTTTTTTCAACAAAAGAGATTTCTAGCTTGGGAGCTGTCAGAAGTACTGTTATTTACTGTATGAAACAATAACAACAAGCATAAATATACAATGAGAATTCGTTTTCTTGAAAATTCTTTAGTGAAATAATTGAATTAATTAATACAATTCTGAACATTTTCAATGAACTTCTTAATGGTTTTTCCCCCCACCCATTGTTCAAAGATGGCGTTAGCAAGTGGAAACTGAATTACAGAATAGGTCATTGGAGATCATCCAAGCCCAAGATAATTATGTTAATTTACCTGTTGCTTGCCAGGTGTCTTCCAATGGCATGTCTACGTTACATTATAATTCAATTTTGATGAGACTTTTATTTGTGTTGCTACATTAGCAATGGCCATGAGACTCCAATCTTGGGGCAACTGTGCTGACCACCACCAGCATTCTACCTACTCTGGCATGGCCACTACCTCAGTGGGGCTAGTGCTGGGAGCTCAGCTCCAGGGTTCACAGTGAAAAGGGGCACAAAGCTCCTTTTGCCCAAGGCGTTAGGGAGCTTCCAACTCCTTCTAAGACCACCCTGGGGTAGGGCTGGCGCTGCCTTATCTGTCCTGGAGGCTGTTGATAACTGTACAGCTCAGTGGCACAGGAGTGAGAGGACAGGAGTGTGCAGTAGACTAGTGGCTTCCTGTCCAGACATCCAACTGCAGCAGAAGGCAGCCACCTTCCATCACTGTGAGCAGCCCTTGCCCCCATGCCCTACTCTCTCTGCCCATCAGGGAAGGAAGTGGCATGGAACAAGAGGTGGAAAATGATGGGCCCACAGAAAAATCCAGGTTGGAAAGGGTGCCAGGAGGTCCCCTGTGCAACCTCTTGCTCAAGGCAGCATCAGCAAGGCAATTTGGAGAGTTTGTGAATATATCCTTCTTTAAACTGAGGGAAGCACTTTTGCTCAGGGCTGCTCAGTGCCTCTGCGTGTGCACGTGACTTCTGGTGTGGGCATGCTTGGCCAAAGCTATTTACTGGAGATTTGCCAGTGGCTTCTTTTTTGAAAGAGGCTGTCCAGGCTTCCCCTTCAACCAACACAGGCACTCAGACGCTGCTCTCAAACACCCATTCCTCCAGTGCTTTCACCTGTGGCCAAACTGTGCTGTGCTTGCATGGCAGTCTGCTTCTGGGCTGCCCCTGGAAACCCAGGAGGCTTGGGGTCTGGATCTTTGCTCTCCTGACAGAGTTCAAGCCAAGACATGTGCATCGGTAAGAGGACCTTCTTCTCCTGGGATGGGTGTTGCTACCCAGCGAGCTTGTCCCCAGAAGAGCAGAGCAAGTCCCACCTGACTACCAGGCACAGGCCAGCTACCGACACTGGACAGAGAGGTGCTTGGGAAACGTCCTGCCCAAGCATCTGGGCA
>NW_010334772.1:0-10116 GCF_000700745.2 Antrostomus carolinensis | reverse complement strand
GTCCTGACCAGCAGGAGCTCGTGTTGCTCTGGGTGGGAGAGACTCCAGCTGGGGCTTGAGAGGAGCTGGGCAAGGCAGAGAGACATGGGGCCAGGTGGGGATGTGCTCCTCTCTCTGCAGCCTTTTGGAGGTGGGCTGCAGGGAGGGAGGCGTGGACAGCAGGAGGGGAAGCCAGCCCAGATCTCCTTGGCACCTTCCCAGTGCTCAAGCTGCCTGGGGTGAGCTCTGGCAAGTTGTCAGGCGGCCCTGAGGAAGAGTTTGTGGCAGGTGCACTCTCCCCCACCCCGATGGGTCTAGCAGCACAGTGCAGGGGACATGATGGCTGGTTTGGTGGGAGGCACGTGTGCTGCAGGTCATGTACACAGAGAGACCCTAGTCACGTACCCCAGGTATCTGAGCCTGCCAAAGACCACCTCAGCCCACCTAAGAGACTCCCTCAACAAGTAGGAGCCATGTATGACCACAAGACCTGATCAGACTCCATGTATAAAAGGAGCCCATCAGAAGACTGTGTCCATCTCTGGAGCCCTCAGCACAGGAAAGACATGGACCTGTTGAAGGAGGTCCAGAGGAGGGCCACAATAATGATCCGAGGGCTGGAGCACCTCTCCTATGAAGAAAGGCTGAGAGAGTTGGGGTTGTTCAGCCTGGAGAACAGAAGGCCTCAGGGAGACCTTATTGCAACCTTTCAATACTTAAAGGGGGCCTGTAAGAAAGGTGGTGACAAACTTTTTAACAAGGCTTTTAGCAATAGGACAGCAGGTAAACTAAAAAAGGGTAGATTTAGACTAGATATGAAGAAATTTTTTAATGAGGGTGGTGAAACACTGGAACAGGTTGCCTGGAGAGATGGTAGAAGCCCCATCCCTGGAAACATTCAAGGTCAGATTGGATGAGGCTCTGAGCAACCTGATCTAGTTGAAAATGTCCTTGCTCATCCCAAACCGTTCTATGATTCTAAGACCCCTTTGAGACAGTCTCCCTCAGAGCAAGGAGTCTGCAATCAGGAAACTCTCCCTTTGAATAGGGACACCATCCAAAGAAACTTCCTGGGATTGAGTGTCCTTGCCTTATAGGTGAGTTGTTTGCACATTTTGAGTCATCATTCTAAACTTAGACTTAGTTACATACCATGTAATATTAGTTCCACACTGGCATCCTGAACCTGTAAATAAGTTGTGTCTGCCAAAGTGTTTGTAATATAAGATTATTATATGGAGATTATTATTAATATAAGACAGTTTAGTTCCACTGTTCTATTTTTGATACCATTAAACTGATTTTTGGAATGTATTTTGTTAGTCTTGCACTTCCACGACATTAGTTGGTGTAATCAGCAGGATGTTGATCAAGAAGCTATTACAGAAGCACATCTACACCTCTTCTTCCCTGCAACTTGCCTGGGCAAAGGAAAAGTGGGACGACCTGGCAGTGGGGTGGAGCAATGCCGCAGTAAAAGTTGGGATGGCAAGGGAAAAGGAATGATGTGTGCCAAGCTGGGTTCCTGCCTAATTCAGGTGCAAGAATATCACAAATATGCTGGAAAATTAGAAGAAGATAATATAAGAAACAACTAGAGATAGACTGTCTAAAAATGAATTAAAGAGAGACTGAGGGTGTATGTGTTTGTTAGAAGAAAACACAAGCGGAAAAATCCCCCCGTGTTGCCCAGATCTGAAAGCTACTTAGGAGAGCGGATTCCGAGGATTGGTATGGGGACATCTGGGAAGAAACATAACCTGAGGAAAAGGCTTCCAAGGAGGTGGAGGATTTAGAGGAGAAAAATGTACAGCCACCTATTAAAACTGAGAGGCATACGGGTCCCCATGGTGGTAACCCCTGCACTACCATTCACACAACTCCTTGGATGGGTCCTGAGCTTACTGAATGCCAGACCTAGGCTCAGGAAGCGCAGAAGCAGTTAGCTCTATTCCAGCCAAAACCAGGACAGGGACCTATACCTCACAAGTGGTGGGATTGCCACCCCCATAAGATACAACCACTGAAAAAGGGAATGTGTCAGAGAGCAAAAAAGTGACTAGGGTGGTGACAGTTGGGCAACCTGCAGGTCTTTGGGACCTACAGCCTGGTGGCTCCTCAAAAGTCATGAATACCCCTTGCATTTGGAAGTGGGAGGCTGGGAAAACATGAGGGAAAGATCCCACTTGGCTGCTTATCTTTGTCCACCAGCATTCTGCTCTGTCTGGCATGGCCACTTCATCTCTGTGGCTAGTGCCAGGAGCTTACCTTCAGGGTACACACTGAAAAAGGGCAGAGAGCTCCCTTTGTCCAAGGCTTTAGGGAGCTTTCAGCTCCCCGTAAGACCACCATGGGTTGTAGGGGCTGGTGTCACTTTAGTTGTCCTGTAGACTTCTGCCAACATTACAGCTCATCTGGGATGAGAGGAGTGGAATTCAGGAATGCTTTGTACATCTGAGTGAAAATGCACTTTCCTGTGGAGAAGTGATCATTCCATGTTTTATTGTCTTACCCTTTCTATATAGACATATCTCCACAAACCCGTATTATAAAGGAAATAAAAGCAGATGTGAATAGAATTCCCAAAAAACAGTTATTTTTATCTTTTAATTTTTAAATATCATTATTATTTACTTAAATTTAATTAATTATTTTTTAAGGATAACCAGGTCCAGCATGTGACCATCTCTTGCACCAGCTACTTCAGAAGACATGTAAAATATGTGTAGTTATGCAGCGATTTGTCAGAAGAACAAATTGAGACAATTATTCTCCTCAATCACTGTGGAAGTTTCAAGACCTTTAACCCTCTCACTCAAAACTGAGAATTCCTTTTTTATGTCCCTTTAAAATTACTTCTAACAGTTTAGGAGTATTTTATGCCTAAGGGAGACCCGTAGTAGGAAATTCTACTGCTTAGATGTTTTACAAAAATCATAGTGTATAAATCTACATTCCTTCTTGAAAATTACAGGGATTTAAGTATATCAGTAATTATGATACTGATACATTTGGTGAGACAGAGGGCCTGTGTAATAAGAGCTGCTTATGCCCTGTGTAGTAAGACATGCATCAGCAAGCATGCAAGCCAAAACTATAAAGTCTGCTTATCTAAAAGTGATCACCTTAAAGTGAACGGCCAGATTATGAGCTGGGCTTGGTAACTGCAGCTCTTTTGATATCACCAGAGAAAAAGGCAAGTCAGTGCGTTCCATCACATTCAACTCCAATGAGAACCAGAGATGCTCAGGACCATTGAGACAAGGGCATTGGTGGTAGATAAAACCTAATTTTAGGCATTAGTTAAAATCCACAACCTGTCTTTAAATTAAAGGACTAGAATCCTAACCATTCTTTTTTTGTTTTAATTAAAACAGTTGTTACTTTCTGCATAGTCACATATCATTTAATTAAGCATAAGACACAGGGGTTAACTGAATATTCCTATTATTAAGTGTGGTGGTTTCACCCACAGCTAAGACCATGTGGTCCTGCACTCACTTCCCCCCACCCACAAAGGGGTCGTGTGTTGAAATGAGGACAGGGAGGGCTCATTCACTAATTATGGTCATGGGCAAAACAGACTCACCTTGGGGGAGAAATATCAATTTAATTCATTACCAATCAATCAGAGTAGGATAGTGAGACATAACAACCACATCTTAAAACACCTTACCCCCACCCGTCCCTTCTTCCTGAGCAACAAATTACTTTGCTCCTGATATCTCTACCTTCTCCCTCACCAGTGGCACAGGGGACAAGGAAAGGGGGTTGCAGTCATTTCACCTCTGCCGCTCTTTCCAGCATCAGTTCCCTCCCATGGGCTAAAAGAGTCCAAGAACAAAGTGTTCCAAAGCAAGTTTTGCATGGAGTCACTGATCTCTTTGGGCACAGCTCCTGGCTCCAGCACTGGGACATGCACAGGCTGCAGATGGGTCTCTGGTCCAGCACACCTCCTCCCTCTGCTCTGGCATTAAACATCTCTGGGGTCTCTATATTCAGCCACAACTGCCCTCTGTCTCAGCTTTCTGCTCCAGTGTGGAGTCCTCCATGGCTACATGTGGGTGTCTGCTCCAACAATGAACTTCCATGGGCTGCCAGGGAACCTCATTTACTCCCCCTACTCTTCTTCGATACTGGTGTCTGAGGTTCTCTGTTTTCCCCCCTCCAGCTAGTTTGTCATGGCAACGATGCTCTCCTCTTTGTTTAGGCCGATGGTCATCTTTTGTTCAGGTCAATGGCCTCTCCTCATGGTTCTCTCCTCCTTTTCTAAACCAGTTCTTCCCTCATAAGTATTGATTGGAAGAGGTGTTTCTCTATTGCTAATTAGCTCAGCCTGGGCTGGAGGCAGGTTTCCCTTGGAGCTCAGGGATCTTTTCAAAGGTTCTCACAGGGGCCATCAATGTAGCCCCTTCCCTCACTACCAAAAACAGTCCCCCTACACACAAACCCAACACGTTAAGGAACATACTGATTCAGATCATAATATACAGTCTGCCAAGTCTGTGGGACAATATTGAAAGTAAGCACATTATTATGGTCTCACAGTTAGATCTGTTAGGGGGATTGAGGGAACCAGGACACCTATTTGTAAGTCAAAATGGTATATGTTTTCAGTCTGAAAAGGGGTGTTGGCATCAAGGAGAATGCATACACAGGCAGTGTGGGAAGTCTTGCTGCCTCATAGCAGTGCTTAAAAAAAATTTCATCCACTGTTTAGAGGTCCAGAAACTCATTTAGATGATTTCTGATGGGAAATTAGTTAGAAGGAAGTTTCCCTAGGTTCTTGTGTCTTCAGTTACTCTGTAAGAAAGCAACACATCTATCCCTGTGCTAGGCTTTTGCATGTGTTTACATCGGGACCAGTTGGTAATCAAACAAAAAGAAACACTGTTTTTTGAAATTACATTATCAAAATATGGTTTCACTAAGTGAGATCCAGATTGCAACAAATAAGAGACTTTTAATTATTATTGTTCTGTATTTTAAAATTGTCTCTACTATATACATATCTTCTGAGTTATCCATGGGTTTTAGTAGTAGAAATGAATGATTAAAAAAAAAAAAAAAAAAAAAGGTTAGAATGCTGAAATTCCTTGTTGGCAGGAAATGGCAGGTTAGTTACTGGTGCTAGCACTAGAAACTGAAATGCAGGAGTTCACACTTAAACAGAAAAAAGGAAGACAGTGTTTGATCTTTATCAACACAGATCCTACTTATTTTAAGCTGAGCTCTGGATGAATTTACTGGCTACAGTAAATTTTTGATGGAAATCAAAACTCAGCCTTAACTGTAGTGGATGCTACTTACAACACTTTATGTTAGAACAATCACTCAACCACAAATAGCTGCAGTTCAACAGTTTGCAGCGGTTTGTATAATTTAATAGACAAAATAGGGACATTGGAGTGTCAATCTGAAGTAAAGAAAAAGGCCAAGAAGGCAGAACATACTTAATTAAACCTGAATTTGCTCAAGAAATAGAAAATGCAAATATAAAAAATTCCAATGTATAGAGCTACAAACCAGATAGTTTCTCTTTTGGAATTTCAGCTAGCATTTCCCTTATCCAGTTGAATCTATCTGTTACTGGTGCTTCTGTTCTTCTGCTTCTTTAGTGTGAAGCAAAAGTTTAATTCAGCCATAGCTTGGCCTCAAGCTTACTACCAGAGTAGTAGAAAAGCTTTCCTTATTGTGTTGACTTGTCTATATCCCTGACCTTACATGTCACAAATGTCATCAATTAAGGAAGAAGAATTCAGTTCTCACTTTTTAATACTTTTACTAAAATAATATAATATTAACTATAACAGTGATGTAAGCTATTTGAAAGGACCTAGAGGATGGATCATTCACAGCACTTCACTCTGAATGCTGGATTCATATATTGCCAGGCATTGTAGAGCAGTGTTTGATAGCTTTCTGCAACAGGGATCGTCATAGCAGCTACCACTCCTTGGCTCTTGACTCAGATTTCCCATTGGGGTGTCCCATTCAGAAAATAACTAGCTCCATTTTCCAGTTTCTAGTGTATGATCATATAAATACCTTGCAATAATATATCTTCAGGTTTTTACTGGAACATTAATACCATTCTATAACTTGCTCATTATTTTGAATCCCCCTTTCTGGTTTGAAGAAAAGAGCTCTCAAAATATTTACCAGACAAAAGCTATCACCAGCAGCTAGTGATTAACAAAGTAGCATTTTAAAGAGCCAACCTAATTAATGCAAATGAATGTGTAAACTCACAACATACTTAATAAGTATATCCATATAAGTTACAGGTACAGAGAAATTGGGAGTTCTGGTGGCACAACCTATTGTAGCTTTTTTCCAAGAAAAGAACAATGCGCCTGCAGTACAGAGCATGTTAAGCTTTAGCAGAGTCAGTTATTTCCCTTGCAGCTGCATTTACATCTGTATCATATTTCAGAATTCCCCTTTGGGTGATTATTTGGTTCTCCTTCATGGTTCTTTTACAAGTTTTTGTTTATTTTGAATATGCAGCCTTGGACTTTGCCTTCAGAGCTTCAAAAAAGATAAAAAACCAAAGCAGTCCTAGACCTGCTAAAGCATACGTGTAATTTAGAGTCAGTTTAGAAGTCTTTTTCCTTCTACTGAGAATTGGAGCTCTCTATAATTTCTTGTAGATATAGTGGGACAGAAAGGAAAACCAGACATTTTGCACAGCATGTTCTCCTTTCCTACTTGCAGTTCACATATAGTCATGTAATAAATACTGCAGCAAAGACCTGACTTGCCTCCAAGGTCCCTGAGGAGCCAAAGAACTGACTCTGGTATTTTGTACAAACCACTATGATTTGTGGGCTGCACTCTCGGGACTTCTCCGGAAGGCAGTAATTCCCTTGGTGGAAGCATAAGCCAGGATGTCCTGAAAGCTATGGAGGCATAACTTCAAATGCTGTCAGCTGAACATCTTGTTGACTTCTTGAGAATGCCAGTATGGACCTCTCTAAGCACCTGCACGTGGTTTGTAACTGCCTCCCTTGCCTTCCTCCCTCCAATAGGCTTAAATCCTTCTCCCCACTCCCACCTAATTCCAGATGCTAACTGTATTTTCTTTCTCTTGTTGGGAGCTCATCAGTACATCTGCAGTGTTATTGATGATGATCCATTTTCTGTGATTTACAAGTTAGTCATAAGGCAGGAGAAAATAATCCATAAAAATATTGCAAACAGAGAAATAGCAAGTGCCCTGAAGGAAAGTTGGGAGTTAGTTACTTTGTTTTTTCTGTGGGTATCTTGTAGCATCCCAGTCCAAATGTCACATTCTTTTTACAGCATTCTGTACTTAATTGTTTTTAATTTTGAGATAAACTGCAATTTTATATAGTAATAAATTTTTATTTACATACATGACACAGCACTGCTCAGCTTTATTGCCTGCTGCGTAACAGTAGAGGTGTGCAGTTGTGTGTGTGTATTTTAAAAAGGTTAGGTGATCGACCAGTTAAAAACATTGAAGAACGCTGGTGTAAGAGAATAAAATTTAGATAATGTGATGTGAGGTTTGCAGCTGTGAATAAGCTAGAGACAGTTGTTCTGTCAACAACTGTGTTGGTATATTCCTGAGCAATTTTCTAGTGCAATATGCTGCACTGAGGTGAAGCAGAGTATATGCTGGTGCAACTCGCTAAGCTAGACAAAGCTCTGCTCTCAGTGTCAGGCGTCTCAGGAAATGCACATCAACAGAACTGCATATGCCTGAGTGCAATAAACAATCTGAGTGCTAAGTGGAAACACACCACAGAAAACATCCTACAACAAAAGATCACATTTGTTAACGATGTTGGGATCATTTGTAAGGCTCCTTCACATTACCCTTCATTTACGCCATTGTCTTCACTGTCTTTTGCACAGGCTTTTCCCACATGGAGCTAATTAATCTACTGGAGAGACTTACATTCTTAAGGAAAAGTTGAATTTTTACTCTTAAAAGAAATAAGAACATTTTGCCACTTCTAAGAATACTAAAGTTCTTTAGAGTACCAGGTAATGAAAACTTGCAGCATTTCTGTGAAGTTGCTTAGTGTTACTTCCTTTTAAAAGATGAGGAGAGTGAGAAAATGCTAGATTTAGTGTTTTTACAAGTTTATGGTTAGAAAAGGCTCAGAAGCTCTGAGCTTTGATTCTCAGTGCTTCCCTTTGGAAGCACTGAGAATCAAGCGCTTCCCTCTATTTATTTGTCATTGTAATATGTATTCTCATAAATAGAAGAATTGTAGTAAGTACATAAAACTTGTTACTGTTTTCTGCTTTCAAAAATATTTTATTTTGTTGCTTGGAATTTATTTCATGTGGTGCAGCCAAAAAAACAAATGAAAAACAATTGCATGGCAGGGAGTCCTTAACCATGAGATACATCTCTAAAGAGTGTCAGGAAGATAGCTGATGTAAGTGTATTTTGAAAATCATGTGTTTCTGAAGCACATGTTTAAAATCTACGTAATCACTTTACCAGTGTCCCATTTGACCCGTGGCAAAATTCCCCCTTCTTTTTAAGATTTCCACTTCCTGCAAACTTCAGTGTTAGATGTAGAAAAGACAAGTGAGACAACTCTTGTAGATTAAATTTTCTCTTGTCAAACAAAGTAGTTGTCTGGATTTTTGTTTTCTCTACATATATATTTCTACTAATGCATCATTATTTTAGAGATAGAAAGAGTAAACCTGCTAAAGTGCATATTCCTTTCCGGTTGATTTCCAGAAATTTGCTCACCTGTTGGACAACCTGAGATATAAAGTGTGACTCTCTATCCAAAGATATTACTTCAGGCACTCCAGACCTTGGGATGATCACGTTCAGCAGTATTTTTGTGACTTCCCATGCCTTGTTAGTCCTGCAAGGAAATGCTCCTGGCCATCCAGAAAAGTGTATCAGTTAAGACCAAGAGATATCGGTACCCCCATTTTCTAGGAAGTTCCAAAAAATCTATTTGCCATGTCTGGCCCGGAGCATTTCCCTTTTCAGTTGCTCCAAATTGCACCCAATTTTCTACTTTAGGATTATTTTCCAAGCATACTTCACATCTTTCCACTACTGTTTTCACAGTATGGAACATGCTTCTTGCTATTACCTGTTTTGAAAGTGAAGTATAAAGGGCATCCCTTCCCCAACGGGTTTTTTTTGTGTTGTTTTTACCAATTTCCATAGTATTTGGAAAGGGACTACCACTCTTCCTTCCTCTAATTCAGCCCAACTAGAGACTGTAATTTTAGCCCCTAGATCTTTGATTAGCTTTTGATCTTTTTCATCATAGTCTGCTGATTCTGGTAGTGGCAAAGACTTTTCAGGGATCAAACTTAATACCTCATCTTGTTCCGCTGCCCGTTTCGCTTCATAATCAGCCAATTTGTTTCCCGCTTCCCTGTCAGTGTTACCTTTTTGATGTACCTTGCAATGCATAATTGCCACCGCTGAGGGTAATAGAACTGCTTCCAAAAGTCACAGGATCATTTCTGCATGTTTTATGTGTCTCCCTTGGGTGGTTAAAAGTCCTCCATGCTCCATGAGCATACACTACCCGAAAGTGTATTTAGAGTCTGTCCATATGTTGATTCGCTGTCCCTTTCCAAGTTCCAATGCTCTTATCAGGGCAATTTCTGCTCGTTTATGCTGTGGTGCCTTTAGGTAAAGACTTAGCTTCTATCACCTGTTCTTCAGTGGTCACAGCATATCCTGCCATTCAAACCCCATTCCTAATGAAGCTGCTGCCATCGGTGTACTGGGTATGGTCAGCTTCCTCCAAAGGCTCTTCTCTCAGGTCAGCTCTGCTGGTGTATACTGTTTCAATAGTCTCTCTACAATCATGAGACACAGCACCCGATTCCTGTTTTTCACTCAGAAAAGAAGCAGGGTTAACAATAGAGTCATCTTGTTCAGTTAATATTGCTTGGTATTTCAAAAACCTCAAAGGTGAGAGCCAGTGTTCTCCCTTTTGTTCCAGAACTGTGGTCACAGCATGTGAGGTGTGCACAATCATCTTCTAGCCAAGGGTCAACTTCCGGGCCTCTTGTATGATCAGTACCACTGTTGCCACAGCTCGGAGGCATCCTGGCCATCCTTTGCTGACCTCATCTAATTGTTTGGAGAAATAGGCAACTGCTCTCTTA
>NW_010334771.1:32531-41627 GCF_000700745.2 Antrostomus carolinensis | reverse complement strand
AAAAAAAAAAAAAAAGTTCTTTTCGTTTGCATCCTGGGTTGTTTACTAGAAAGATACTCTGCTCTCCATTCCCTCTAACAGAACAGAAGTCACACATGCTTGATTAAAGTACAATCAACAAATGTCACAGACATGTCCTGGAACAATCGCTTTACAAAGTATTCTGAACAAATTTTGATGAATTAGTAGCTTTTCTTAATATTGCACACTTTTAATCCTCCAGTTACTGAGTTTATAGAGTAAAATATGTTACTCCCTACATGCACATACATATAGACAACTTTAATTTGCATTTTCCTTTATATCCAGTGCAAGTAAGCTAGAATAGCTCAGACTCCTTGGAGCCAGAGTTTAATGAAAGGCATTGCTTAGGCTACTTTTTTCATTAATTCTAAATTTAGTTTTGGTATTAAATGAAACACTGAAGCAATGGAGATTTTTATAACACCATTTCTTAACTCTTACAAAATAAATTATTTGTACCAGGCCAGTCAGAATGCAAAACAGAGAACAATTTTAAAAGTCTTCTTTTTACGATTCAGAATTTATTGTCTAAAAAAGGTTCCTTATTACAAGTCACAATTTATTTTATTGACCACATTTCACATTTATTTAAATTAAGACTCTACTCCTATTTTTTAAGATTTCTGTATTGCAAATGCTTGTTGTATTTAATGAGTTATGAGGTTTAAAAAATTATAGAATGGAATCACATCATCACAGAATTATTTGGGTTGGAAGGGATCTTAAAGATCATCTAGTCCAACATCTTTGCCATGGGCAGGGACATCTTTCACTAGATCAGGTTGATCAAAGTCTCATCCAACCTGACCTTGAGCATTTCCAAGGAGGGGGCATTCACAGCTTCTCTGGGCAACCTGTTCCAGTGTCTGACCACCCTCATTGTAAAAAAAAAAAAGATCTTCTTTACATCCAATCTAAATCTACTTGGTTTCAGTTTAAAACCATTGCCCCTTGTTCTATCTCAACAGTCCCTGTTAAAAAGCTAAAAAGTCTCTCTCCATCTTTCTTATAAGCCCTCTTTATATATTTAAAGGCCGCAATAAGGTCTCCTGGGATCCTTCTTTTGTCCAGGCTGACCAACCCCAACTTCCTCAGCCTTTCCTCACAGGAGAGGTGTTCCAGCCCTCTGATCATTTTGGTGGCCCTCCTCTGTACCTGCTGTAACAGTTCCATGTCTTTATTATACTGGAGGCTCCAGAACTGGACACAGTAATCCAGGTGGGGTGGGGAGACTCACCTGCTGGCCATGCTTCTTTTGATGCAGCCCAGGATACAATTGGTTTTCTGGGTTGCATGCAAGTGCACATTGTCAGCTCATGTTCAGCTTTTCATCCACCAGTACCCTCAAGTCTTTCTCTGCAGGACTACTCTCAATCCACTCATCCCCCAGTCTGTATTGATACTAGGGATTGCCCGGACATAGGTTCAGGACTTTGCACTTGGCCTTGTTGAACCTCATGAGGTTCACATGGGCCCACTCCTCAAATCTTTCAAGGTCTCTCTAGATGCCATCGCTTCCTGCAAGAGTATCACCTGCACCACTCAGCCTGTTGTCATCTGCAAATTTGCTGAGGGTGCACTCAATCCCATTATCTATGCCATTGATGAGGATATTAAATAGTATTGGGCCCAGTATGGACCCTTGAGGGACACCATTGGTTATTGGTTTCCACTTGGACATTGAGCCATTAACTGTAACTCTTTGAACATCCAACCAATGTTATCTATCTCAGAGTCCATCAATATCTCTCCAATCTACCATCAGGAATGTTGTGTTCGATAATATCAAAGGCCTTACAGAGTCCAGTAGATTACATCCTTAGTGCTTTTGTCCACTGATGCAGTCACTCCATTGTAGAAGGTCATTAGATTAGCCAGAAAGTATTTTCTGTCTCTAATCACCTCCCTGTCTTCCACATGTTTCCTTATGTATTCCAGAAGGATCTGGTCTATGATCTTACTGAGTACGGTAATAAGTCTGATGGGTCAATACTTCCCAGAGTCTGCCTTTTTACCCTTTAAAAAAATTAGTGTGATCTTTTTGTCCAGTCACTGGGGATTTCTGCCTGCCATGACTCTTGAAATATGTTGGAGAATTGGCAACTACATCAGCCAATTCCCTCAGGATGCTGGGATCTATCTTATTGAGTCCCATGGACCTTTGTATGTTCAGATTTTTCAGGTGGTTTCGAACCTGATCTTCTAAATGGGAGGGATTTCATTCCCCCAGTCTCTGCCATGATGTTCAGGGACATGTGATATGTGGGAAGAGTGATTACCAGTAAAAAATGAGGCAAAACTTGAGTACCTCAGCCTACTCCATGTCAGTTGTCACTAGTTCTCCTGTCTTTTTTATTGGGGGTGTTGGGTTTTCTTTAATCATTATTTTCCAAGCAATGTACCTGTAGAAGCCCTTATTATCATACTTCACATTCCTTACCAAAGTCAGCTCCAGCTGTTCCTTAGCCTTCCTGATCCCATCCCTACACATCTGGACAGCATCTCTATATCCTTCCAGGATACACGTCCCTGATTCCACCACCTGTGCGTTTCTTTCTTATGCTTTAGTCTGACTAGGAGTTCCTTACTCAAGGAACATGGTCTCCTACCTTCCTTACTTGATAATAAACATATGTTATAAGGATTTGGTTTGCACGGAAGATTGTATTTCTACTTTAGTGGCCATTTTGGGTTGAGTTCAGTTGCCTAAACATAAGCACCTAATGCCACCCAAGGTGCCATGGGTATTCAAGTTGTATGAGCAGGACTGGCAGCCAGATTCTTGGACTTCACAGAGATCTATGCCTTGCTGGAAGAGCTGCTGGAGACCAGGTGAAGTGCCTCACAGCCCCTAAAGTAACAGAAGACACCTAGATGACTAAAATTCATCTCCAGGCTTGTTTTATACTTGCTGTCTCTTAAGTGTATTATGTCTTCTTTGAATACATAATATAAATGGAATTGATCAGTATAATGCATGGCAGCTTAAGTAATAATGTAAATTGCATTAAAAATCACTCAGATGTTTAACATAAGCCATGTTACAAGCGTCTAATACAGTTACTTCAGTTAAAGACCTTAAAGTAAAAACAACAAATCTTACTCCTGTGCTTCTGTCTTTGACACATCTATCTCTATTTTCACCCCTCTTTCTCATCATCTGTTGTTCTTGTGACAATTTAAGTGAGCCATATACTTACATACACACCCCTAAACAGTCAGTCCTGTCATACAGTCCTCCTGTAGATTTTGTATAACATTCCTATGAACAACATCACAGTTGTCCATTACTCCAGTAAAATGCAGTAGGAAATTTAGGTTTGTATAAAATATATTTATTGGGGGCTTTTTAAACATAGATAGAACATAGGCCCTCATATTCATAATACTTTAATTCTATTGTGCAGGTTTCTGTTGAATCTTTTATCTATTATTTGTTGTGATTAACATGTTGCTGTTCCTAAAGGATTGTTTAAAATTTGTTCTGAATTGGCAAATCTGGTTGTTTATGTCTTTTTATTAACTGAGTCTACTTTTTCTATTGTTATCTACATTGAAGTGTTGGTTTTTTTTAAAAAAGGAGCATTTTGTTAAAATATCTTAGCTTTTGCAATGTATTAGACACCATATCAGGCAACAAAGTAGTAGCATCACCCCACGAGACTTTGATTGCAGTTCTGTATCCCAGGCAATACTCCAGTTAGATCACTGGTTATAATGTAAACTTCTAAGTATTGACTGTGAATTAAATATTGTATTGATAATATTAAATGTATAATCTATCATAGCAGAAGATAGTTCTTTTCAAAGTTCAAAGAGTTCAGACAACCATAGAAAATCAGAAAGTTTGATTTAGATCTTAATATTAGTTGAGGGCAGATACAAGGTTTTACTCCTCAGTAATAGGGAACACAAATGATTCATCAGCAAAATTAAATATTAAAGAAAAATTAACAATGCTTAAAATGTTGTTTATAGACTACGAAAAAAGTTGTATCTTCCTACTTGGTCAAGCTTTGAACAATCTGTAATGTTAACAACTCTTTTTTCTATGTCATATTCTTCACTGGACAGAAACCTGAAGCACTGCCAAGTGGTAACTTAATCATTTTGTACAAATGAAATATCTATCCAGTCATTCCAGGTGGCTAGACTAGGATACATCTAATCAAATTTTGGACAGATAATCAAGGTGCTCCTTCTTTAGTTGATGACTATTCTTTTCATGACTATACATGAAGGGAGCACAAATCTGATGCTAACAGAAAATATTAACTACCTTTGACTCTTCTTCAGTGGTCTGGACAGAGAGTTGGAGCCCAGAACACTAAGTTCACAACAGTATGATCTATAGACAAGACTTGGCCAAGATACCTCAAGAGAGTTCTATTTCTGGGAAATTAATTTAGGAAAACAATAAGAAAAGCAAAATTAAATGTAAAAGAAGTTTAGGGACCTGGCACAAGGGCTTGATGGTCTTGGATATCAAAAGACATCTCAGCTCCACTTTTCTTCAAAAAATTGTTTCAAGAGTATAGTTCATATAATAAAAGCATACATCTTCAAATGTTCTATTTGCTCTCAGGGTCAAAATGAAAAATCTCTAATTCAAAGACAAACCTGGTGTTTCATGAGACCAAGAAATGAAAGAAGGCAGGATAATAAATAATGGAATCATTTGGCTACACAGCAATTTCAAAGCAATAATTCTCAGATATGAGTCAGAAACCCCTTTGAGAGAACCAAACATTTCATTCTTTTTACCAACTGTTTTTTCATCTCAGGTTTAGAAAGGACAGGTCATTACGTACAGAAGGAAAACATTGTATTGCAGCTACTCCATAGAGATTATGTTGCAACTGCTCCCTCCACAGAAGTATCTAAAGCTAGTTGCATGGTACTAAAGCCCAGTATTTAATCTTTGAAGGCCTTATTTAATTAAAGTTAATGAGGAAGTTGAATCCTTGATATAGCTCAATATTAGGTTCCTGAGTCATGGATGCACATATATATAATTAAATATTTTTTGTGCACTATGTATATTTCAATGCTTTCTGTTTTAATTAACAGATATATTTTGAGATATAAAAGTAAAAAATAAAGAAAAGCACTTAAGATTACTAGTATTTTATGCAATGTTCATTTGGTTTTAATATAATTATGTTAATATTATTTAATAAAATGTTAGATCATTTTTTTATTCTGCAGAAATTACCATCTTAAAATTTTGAGGGAAACATAAGTAGAGAGATTGGCACTAAGAATGAAAATTGTAAAAAGTTATTAGACAAATGAAATAGCTGTTAGCTTTTTATTCCCATTTCTGTTTCTAGAAATGTCCATTTTTCAGAGGATTTTACTTTACTGTACTACCTGCTTGCTCTTATTTTGCTCGGTCTCAGAATGAAGTAATCATATAGGACTGAAAACCTGTATCTAAGCTGGCTAGTTTATGAGACATACTGTAGACTGCAAATAACACTAGTTAAAATCAGTTTTGTGGGAGGAACAAGGCAGCTTCCTTAAGTATCATAGAAACATGGCATCTTCCTATTTTCAGGATCTGTGTGAGGATCCTTAACCAAATAAGTGTACTTGAATGCTGAAAACTTGCAAAACAAATCTCTCTATAATTTAACATAGTATCAACTGAAAGTTCATAATTTCAAATTAAACTACTTCAAAATATTTCTAGGCTAATTCATGTAAATAAGTATTAGTCTGCAGATTCCATTTGGACAGACCTTTTTAAGAACTGAGCCTCACTGACTAGGTTTTAACAGGAAAGGGAATTTTTTTTCTTCTCCAATGCAAGTAGTTAATATACTATTGCTTCCTTTCATCCATTGTAAAACCCATAGTAATCTCAGTGTTATGATTTTTTACAACTGTACAAATTGAAATTAGACCTGTTGATTGCAACTTGTTCCATTTATAGCATGTGATTTAAGTATGAGTAAACATATACAGCAACAATTTTTTTATACATAAATACAGTTACAAATTTAATTCAAAAATTTTCCTCCATAAAATCTTCCTACCTACAGCTATGTCCAGAAAATATATATAAAGATGACTGGGACATAGTTGATAAAGAGACAAGAGGACAATACAGAACAAGCAATTTGATTAAATGATTAAAAAATTAATATATGCACTATATATTCCTCATGCATTTTCCTAGCTTCTATACTGTAAACATTCAAGAAAACTCAACATTGAATCGAATATTTTAAAACATTATTGCTATATTTACCTCCCTTCTTCTTCTTGTATTTTTCTGTATCTTCAATTACTGTCAGCTTTTCAGTTATTACAAACAATGTTTTTTTAAATGGGTGATCTGAACATTCAATCATAAGATCAATTACTCTCTTACAAGATATTGTTATTACATCTATGGTAAGAGACTTACAGTTTCACGCAAGAGCTGCTTAGGACACTGATGTATTTTTTAAAAGATAAAAGCTTTAAAAATCTAAGGCATTCAATAGAAAGAGCGATATAGGGGTTTTTTTAAGTAGGTTTCATACATTTTTATATTATTAATATTTCTGTACAGAATCAACCAGGTGAAGAGAAGAGGAAATGAGACAAAATATGCCAAATTACTCTAGTAATTGGCTGAAGTAACAAGGAAATTACAAAAAAAACCCAAAAAAAACCTAACATAACACAGTAACTTAAAGCACTTCTAAAAGTAGGATGTATTTTAAATTGCCTCCTAATTTACAATTCCCTTTTATAAAGAAGACATTTACAAGTATCCAGATCCTCAGCTAAGAAATAAATTTAGTATTCATTGCAGAAGTCATCAGTTAGGAATCAAAAATGATATTAATATGAAATTTAAAAAATAATGGGATTAAAAAAAATACAAATTATATTTACAGAGGTCAGTAAAAGTTACTAAATATCTTTATACAGAATGTTTCATTTATGTTCAATAAATTTTTATTCTATTACCATTTAGTCGATATAATTTTAAATATTATAATTATATGTAGAATTATATATGTTATCATACAAGTTAACAGTTTTATACATATTTTTTTTTTTTTTTTTAGAAAACCTTTTCAGTCTGTGTTTTCACAGGCAGAGGGTACCCGACTGTGATTGGCTCAGGGCCCCGCAGTGCCTGGCGATTGGCTGTCACCATGGCAGCTTGCTGCCCGCCCCCCGGAAGGTCCTCACACCGCCATTCGCAGCTCTGTTGCAGGGGAGTAGTTGGAGGTACAGGGTTGTAACCGGTCCTGACCCTGCCAAACAGCTGCTCGGGCATCATTGGCACTTTGTAAAGCCCTATGGGCTGTTTCTGATCCCTTCATGTCCTTCAAGTGCCTGGGCAAGTTTTCCCAGAGAATTTAGGCCATAACCTTCCCAGGGACTGAGGTGAGATTGGTGGCCTCCTTCTCGCTTGTCTTAAAAAGGAGTGTGAGTGATGTCTGCCTTTTTCCAGTCACCAGAGACCTCCCCCGGTTACTGGTTGCCATTGAAGACAATGACAGCCACCTTGCAATGGCAGACAGGTCCCTCAGCAGCCTTAGGTCCATCCCCTCCCCTCCCCTCACTGCTTTGCTGTAATAGTCCCTAAGTGAATCATCTTCCATTGTGGGAAACCATGCTTTAAAAAATCTAGTAACACCATTGCTATGACAAAACATTGCTTTGTGTGACTTATTCTGTCTTCTCTCTGCAACAATACCTGTTAAAAGATAAAGGCTATCAGATATCCAGAAAATTTGGGGGTTGCAATTCTACTTAAAGATCCCATGACTGGCAGGTAGGAAATCTGTGACTCTGAAAGGCAGGATAAGGAAAACAAATAGTTCTGACTGAGTAGGTAGTCTAGTCATTCAAGCAGTTTATACTGAAGTAAAAAAAAGAAAATAGAAACTTGATTTGCAAGCTTATATTTCTCGTTTACAAGACCCAATAACCACAGAGGTCATATTTGAGCTATCTGGGAACATGTATTGGAAGCCCCAGTGCCCTGTATTGATCACTGCTCTAATGTTATAAAGTTGTCCTTTATTAGAACCTCTTAAAAGATCAGAAGCCACTTCAGATTCTGCAAGAACAAAGCTCTATCAAAAACTGTTCCAAGCTAAAAAATTACAAAATAAAAAAGCTTGATTTCCCTCTCTTTTTTCCTGCACTGGATAGTAACGGTGAAAAGAAGGCCACTCTTTTGTCTACCTGGTGTCACTGATGTTACAAGTCTTCTACAGTAGCTAGTTTTGATTTAAACATTCTATGCAGAAACAACTTATGGAAAAGTGCAAAATAAAATCCTTTCCTCATCTTTCAAGAGCAGACATGGATTTGGACTAGAATTAGAAATTTAGATAATACTTAGCAATAAACATCATTAAATTATTTATTGCAACATTAGACCCTGTGGTCTATAGGTTTCAATAAAGCAGGAATCCCTGACACATTTTGTCTGATCTTCAGAGCTAATGCAAAGGTAAAACCAGTGTTTCAGAAAGTTTGACTTTGTTCTGTGAATAAGCACTTTCTGGTAACTTATGAACACATGAACACAACACAACACAATTAAATTCTTCCCATTGCATTCTATGGTTAATTAAAAAAAAAAAAACCCTCTAATAATATGCCAAAAAAGGAAGATTTGGTAAGGAAAGATAGTCTTGTCCTACAAATTATTTTCCTAATGGACTTTTGAAATAAAAGCATCAGTAACAGTTTGGACATCAGTAGATGGATAAGTACATGAGATCATTTCAAGGACCTCTTCACCTCCAGAATGATGTAATCTAGGAGAAATCTCTACATATTTACTCTTTAAGGAGCTGCACTAAAATGTATGCACTTATGTAATAATTTTTTATATTTTATATAGAATTTCCGTAATGTTTTAAAGGAAACTGCATGCTTTTATATTATGTATAACCGCATGCACAAGTACAGGTTGGGGGCTGACCTGCTGGAGAGAAGCTCTGAGGAAAAGGACCTGGGTGTGTTGGTGGGTAGCAGGCTGGCCATGAGCCAGCAGTGTGCCCTTGTGGCCAGGAAGGCCAACAATATCCTGGGGTGCATTAAAAAGAG